>NW_028152107.1:92500-157500 GCF_964638095.1 Poromitra crassiceps
CTCCAGTTAGACTAAATTTTGGCGAGGGAAAAATCTGAAATTTGTGTCGTGAATTAACATGTGGGTTGTGAGTATGACGTAAGGCTAGACCAGTTCAGAACCACTGGACTTGTAGATGACTGATCTATAGACAAATTTGTGATTTTTTTTTTATCACACCCAAATTTAACAAAATATTTCTAGTTTGTCCTATTAGAAATGATCAGGCAATGTCATTTTATTAACAGAATCTCTCTCTCTCTCTCCCTCCCTCTCTCTCTCCTGTTACAGATGATTGATTTAGACCTTGCCGACGGCAGCCTGATCGATGAGCTGATGGAGCTGACGGCTCAGAGCCTCAGTCACCTGGAGATCCAGGAGCACTTCAACGTCATCAAGGAGATCGGCCGGGGGAAGTATGGCAAGGTGCTGCTGGTCACACACCGCTGCAGGGGTATGACCGCACTTTCACTTGTTCTTCCATGGATTATATTTTCATTTTTCAAGTTATAATCTGCAGCATTTTCATATAAATAAATATCTGTTCGCCAGTTGATTGATGATACAGTACTACACAATAGTGAGTCAACTGATGTCCATCTATATGTCTTTTTTTTATGTCTCCTTTAATTAATGATTCAATATAGCATGTAGCCAGATACAGTATATTTGGTGCAGGAGCACTATAGGAACACTCATACTGTAGGTCCACTGTGTTTAATTTTCCATTTGGTCATAAGTCAAAATAAATGGTTAAGCACACCAATCTCCAAAACAAATGTGTGTCCAAAAAACAGTCCACAACTATACAATCAACAATGAAGCACTGTTGCTTTAAGAGACTGGAGGCACCTCTCTTGAGCGCTAAATCTGTGAGTTGTAAGTCTTAATTGACACCCAGAGCCTTGGCAGTCTGCTCAGCAGTTACACAATTTAATTATTTTATATAATTGTTACTGTATACAGCAACAATCAAGGCATTTTTATATGTAAAAAAATTGGTGGGGTGCGCAGTCTGCGCACACACACAGATAGCCTACATACCTGGAAAACTACAGCGGCCTACTCTACTATCATGTGTGTGTTTTTTTCATTAACACATCAACAAACAGCACTGGCCATTGTTCTGAAACAGCTAAGCAAAATAGTCACATAGGAAGAGAGAGAGATATTGTGTGTGTGTGTGTGTGTGTGTGTGTGTGTGTGTGTGTGTGTGTGTGTGTGTGTGTGTGTGTGTGTGTGTGTGTGTGGATGTGGATGTGTGTGTGAGAGAGAGAGAGAGAGAGAGAACAGAATGCAATATTTAAGCCGATGACACAACCAAGCTAGAACAAATGAGCGTACAGTAGTGATGCGCGGGTCAGCCAGAACCCGCTGGGTCCCGCGGGCTGGCCCGCCCCGCAGGCGGTCTGGGTTGGCAAATTATGAAAATATCGTGGGTGCGGGCGGGACAGAGTTATTAGCTACTTTGCACACCTTGGAAGCTCTGCTGTGCTCCTCCTGAGTCCGGAGACATATTACATTAAATTGGCCGTTGCGGGCTGCTGGGTTGGGCTGGGTTCGGAATTTTGGCTGGCTCCAATGACGGGTTGGGTTGGGGCGGGCCTTAAAAAACCCTGACCCGCGCATCACTAGCGTACAGGGCCGTACGCAAACAGCAAATATCTCAACACCACTGAAAGCCACAACCAGAGCACATAAAAACAACTTTTTAGGGATAGCCTGCAGATCCATCCATTCTATGACAACAGCAACATGATGTTTGTGTGTGTGTCAGAGAGAGAGAGAGACAGAGAGAGAGGGAGAGGGAGAGAGAGAGTGTGTGTGTGTGTGTGTGTGTGTGTGTGTGTGTGTGTGTGTGTGTGTGTGTGTGTGTGTGTGTGTGTGTGTGTGTGTGTGTGTGTGTGTGTGTGTGTGTCAGAGAGAGAGACAGAGAGGGAGAGAGGGAGAGAGAACAGAATGCAATATTGAAGCCGATGACAGAACCAAGCTAGAACAAATGAGCGTACAGGGCCGTACGCTAACAGCAAATAGCTCAACACCACTGAAAGCCACAAGTTACCAAAGAGCACAAACAACTTTTTAGGGATAGCCTGCAGATCCATCCATTCTATGATGACAACAACAACATGATGACAACGACCTTAATAGATAAAGCCTGGACACACTGACACTCGCCATCTACCATCAATCAATCCAGAACAACAATATGGCCAAAGCACAGAGCAGCAGCACCACAAAGGCAGAATGATTCAAATATGTTTTTTCACTCACCAAAGCTGAGGGGTCACTTGAAGAGGAAGGCGACACGGCGGTTCTTCCTCTGGGCAAACTTCTCCATGACTTTGGGGATGAAGTCCTGTAGCTGCTGGATCTGCTGGCTTTCCACGGCCAGCAATTTGAATGGCGGCTGTCAGTTGTTATCTTCTTCAAGGTGGAAAAGTTCCTCTCTGACTCAGATGTAACCAATCTGGATAGAATCATTAATAGGTCATTAAAGTTCACAAATCAGATTTGGCCTCCTAGTCTGAACATGGCCTTATAAGTGTTGTTCTCATGAATGGATGTTAACCGAGACAGGGCCGTCTTACCAGTATGAAGCTCAGTGGAGTGGTCAGCTCAGACTTCAACTTTTCTTCATTTCCTACAGGCCATGGTTTCCCAGCACAGGCAAGCTCAGCTGTAGGGAATGACAGGAGAAATTGTGGTAAGCGTGAGCTGTCAACCAGCTTTGCAGCGATCAGGTGGTCACTCTGGGAAAACCTCTGTTCCACCTGGCTGGGAGATCATGACTGTGTCACATGCCTCCTTCATCACCAGTGCTGTGTTGCTTACTCGTCGGCCTGGCGGCCAATCCATCAGTTTACTGCCGCATAGTCTGGACATAGTCTGGACATAGTCTGGATATAGTCTGGATATAGTCTGGACATAGTCTGGATATAGTCTGGACATTCTCCTTAACGAGTGAGTGCACTGCTAATCCCAGGTGCAGCGATGCTCCGTTTTTGCAGAGTGTTGTATTAAATATGAGCTTATGACATAAGCAAGGAAAAGAATTGCAGCAGCTGCATAAAGGCTCTGTCCCGGAGTTTCTTTGACAGGCCGTATGCCTCACTTATAGCTTTTAAAACCCCGGCAGATTTAATCAATGAAGAGTTCTGCTTTGGCAGGTAGCTTTGGAATGTCTCTGCGACACTTGACTTTTCTCAGCGCCTCACTTAACGTTTTGGGAAGGGACTGTGCAGGGAGAGTCTAGCAAGCGAGACTAACACCACACACACAAGTCCCGAAACGGGCTAGATGTATATCGCATTCGCAGCACAACCACCATTTGTGATTTACAAGAGACATCGGTTGTCTCGTCTGCCCGTACGGCGACAGATTTGGTCTCCACTTGCTTCGCCATCTCCTTCCTGTACACTTCGCACATACAGTCTTAACAGCTAATTTTTTACAGTGCTGGGTGTCCCTTTGAATACAGGTTGGGGGCGTCATAGTGCCTCTGAAGCCTTGAATCACCCTCACACATCGTCTTGAAAACACATCTGAATATTCCTGGATTCAGAGTCTGCCGACTCGTCATGGCCCCACAGTGCTGTCTCACATTTCCCACACAGTTTAATACAGGTTATGATCCAGCTGAGCACGTACCTGTTCTCCTCCACCTCTTTATTGTGTTGCTCCAGGGTGTAAGATCTACTCACCCTACGGGGTGTCATGTGATGAAGTTAAACTCTCACAACATTTATTTTCAAAAAGTAAAGCTCGTGTTTATGAGAAATGGACCTGTACACTTGAATTCTGATCATTGAATGTTTGTATGATTCATAATTTGTATGTATTGACATTCCCAAGTAAATGTCTGATAACATCAGTAGCTTAGCATGTTAGCTAATGTAAAGCTGTCGGACATTTTAGGCATGCTAATCCGAAGTACAGCCCATCACAATGCGTGCGCGAGCCGATCTTGTAGACGAGCAGATGTTACCGCCACACCGGGTATGCGCTCGCGCTGTCAATTTGAGCAGCTATGTTCACCCTGGTTAGTTCACCCTTCAAACTTCAAAGTAGTAATAAGCCCAATTTCACAGCATTATCCAGATGGCTCCCGCTGCTGTCATGCTTTGTAATGCTTCCAGAAAGATGTTTCAAATCCTTATAACCCTCCTCGACAAGTACCATCTCTCCACCACCAAACAGCAGGCATGGGAAACAATGCAGGCTACGCTAACTGTTAGCCATTTCTTCTTGAAAACCACTCCACATTAAACCCGCGGTTAGTTTTACCAGACCAAGGCGTTTCACTTACAACTTCTTCTCCAAAGTCAGGGTATCAAACCTGTGCTCCAGTAAATCCACTTCGTCCATCATTTTCTCCATCTTCCACTCTGAAGTTCGCTGGTGTAGGTAAACAGTAAACACAAACTCTCGCCGCCTTCTTCATGTCAATGTTGGTGCCGCGAGACAGTGACAGCCAATCAAATCTGATTAAATGAGATTTGACGTGAAATGACGGGGGGGGGGGGGCATGTACCCACGCACTATCAAAGCAAGAGTCGCCAGGCCCGCGATATTTCACCCGGCCACCGTAGGACTTCGGCAGCAGCTAAACTAAAGCTAAACTCCTAAAAACCAATGATATGCAATTTAGGAAGATGCTATATTCGTAGATAATAATAACTTATGGCCGATATTAATCTTTGAGAATTAATAATAACCTCATTTTGCACATTTATTTCTGGTGTGTCTGCAATTCCCTCTGCTGACAGCAGGTGGGGGCTAATGACCAGACGCCTATAATGTGTCATTATTCTTCATTCTTTCTTTCTTTCTTTCTGTGGATATGCATGCAAAAACTAGTGTGATAATAATAGGCTAAATTAAATATGACTGATACACAGGAACTCCCATGGCCTTGAAAGTGATGCCCAAAGCCTCAACTAAGCTGCAGGGCTTCTTGAGGGAATACTGCATCTCCTTACACCTGTCCTGCCACCCCTGCATCGTGGGCCTCTTTGGCATCGCCTTCCAGTCGAATGAGCACTATGGCTTTGCCCAGGAGCTCGTCATTGGGAGGGACCTGTTTGCTGTCATCCAGCCCAAGGTGAGTCTGTGTGAGTACTAATCATAATGACACACTTGTCTTTTACAGTAGTAGTTTATTTTTGTTGTTTGTAGTAGTGCAAATGCAAAATGAATAGGGCCGGGTATATATAGGAACTCAATACTCAATATAATAATTAATACAGCATCGACCGAAATAACCCAGTACCAACTAGTAGGCTATTGAAATTTCTCAAACGATACCGGCATTTGATCCTTTTTGTACACCGATGTAGGAAAAATGACTATTTGTATGGTTTTGCTCGCAGCCAATCACTGCAAGCATTCTTCGATTTAATGTGACGTGTGATTGGCCCACTACTACACCAGCTACAACCCATACAGTCTCTATCTTTTGGTGAAGTCGAGCACGGTGTACAGTATGTGACAGAGTTGACCGTTCAGATGCCACTAAAACATTCTTGAATTAGTAGTCTATTCTATTGGTATCGGTATCACTATAAGGGTACTGGTACTGGTACTGGTTCTGATATCGTCATTTTTTAAACGGTACCCAACCCTAATAACAAATCAAACTAGTTGATGATATGAAACCTTGTGATATAAGTGACCTATGACCTCAAGAGGGATGCACGTCGATATTCAAGCACCTTTAGTGTAATGAACCTATCCCTCCCTTGGCCTTTTCTTCCAGGTGGGAATCCCGGAGTCGTCGGTAAAACGTTGTGTCGTCCAGATTGCCAGCGCTTTGGAATTCATCCACAGCCGTGGCCTGGTCCACCGCGACATCAAGCCTGAGAACATCCTCCTGCTCGACAGCCACTGTTGCCGAGTCAAGCTGGCTGACTTCGGCCTGGCCCAGAAGAGAGGCACCCTGATCAGTTTCATCACGGGAACCCTGCCCTACATGGCCCCAGAACTTTGTGCTGTGGCCCTACTGGAGGGCCAGAAAGAAGTGACTGCCCCTCCCCTTAGCGTGGAGCCTAGCCTGGACACGTGGGCCTTCGGGGTGGTCATCTTCTGCATCCTCACGGGCTACTTCCCCTGGGAGCGCTGCATGGCCTCCGACGACTTCTACCAGGAGTTTGCCGACTGGTGCAAAATAGAGGAGCAGCCTAAGGCCGAGGAGGACGTTCCTCCCTTGTGGAGGAGGTTCACCCCAGACGCCATGGAGATGTTTCGGAAGCTCCTGCTTCTGGATGCAGGGACCAGGTACACGGTGGGGGAGGTGAGGGCGTACGTGGAGAAGGACTGGCTAAAGAAGGCCTATGCGAATGGACCGCAGCAGCCAGCGGAGAAAGGAAAAGTCAGCAGCGGCAACACCGCCAGCCCTGCTGCTGCCAGGATGCACCTTGGGCATGAGGAGGTGGAGAAACAGCCCAATATTTAATAACAGAGCTACATGCTGCAGTGTTCTATAATCTATTGTGTCGTAATGCCTTACAGTACTAGCATGCAAACATATACCTGTGTTGTTTACATCATGCAGAAGGGAGCCTGGATGGGGGTAACTCATTACAAAAGTAACATATTACATGTAATATATTACTTTTAGCAGTAACTCAGTAATATAACTTATTACTTATAGGATTCCAGTAATATTATACCAGTTACTTTGTCAAGTAGCCTAACTCAAGTTACAAATTGAGTTAAAAAATTTTTTTAATCAAAGCACTTATTTAAAAAACACAATCATTTCCTAATCAAACTGTGTGTTTTTATGCAAATAACCACTATAGATGACAATAACAAAGGAAAAGAATAACATTTAGAATTTTGGATTGTTCACACTGACTTCAAGGCGGTTGAAATTATTTTTCGGGATGGTTCCCGGGGCGGCCATGTCATTCTGCAGCTGCTGTTCTTTTGGTAAAAGTAATCAAAAAAAGTAGTGTAATAAGTAATGAGTTACTCTACACAGAGAGTAATATTGTAAAGTAACTTATTACTTTCAAATGAAAGTAATATGTAGTATATTACATTTTGAAAGTAACTTGCCCAACACTGCACCTCGCATGCTTGATTTCATAAATGTGTAGGTCTGACATGACTGAAGAGAAGATGATGCTGATGGACCCGACGTTTTCATCTATGCTTTGGTCTCATTTGAGTCCAAACGCAAGGTGTGTTTTCTCGTCGGGTTCTCCAGGGTAAACAGTGCTGCTCAAATATACACTGAGAGTTACATGCCACTGAATGTCAGTTTCAGCCCCTCTGAGGCTGTTCTGCCTACATACAAAAAATATGTGCTGTATTGAGCCTATACAACACAGTTCTTAAAGCTAATATAATATATTACAATAGCTAGCCTATTGGTGGGAGGATGAGGAGTGTTGCATTTTGCATTGTGAGATATTTGAAAGGGCTCTAATTCTTTTGAGGCTTTCCATTACATTGAGATATAGAATTGAAACTGTTCAGAATATAAGCTGCTGATTGTTTATTAATGTAATTATATATTACCTTTCATTAACTATTGAATATTATACTCAATGCCACTTCCAGGATATTATGATGGTAGATTACTATTATTATTATTGGGGGATGAAGCAGTCATGTTGTTTATTAATTTACTGTATTAAAAAAAAATGCTTAATACCATCTTGGCATTGGAATGCACGGCATGTTGTCAGTCAGTGTGAAATGGTGAGTCTATTCTTTATGAGTTTAGATGCTGTCAAGCTGGTGCATTTGAACTGCCTGTTGTTTAATTTAAATCAAACTGATATTCACAACAAGTTGTATTATTAATGTATGATAGTAATAATCCCAAAAAATGACACTTTTATTACTGCAAAAGTAAAATCTCAATGCATTTTATGATAATTTAAAGCGGTCATTTAATGTTACTAAGAGTGGAATACATTGAGGTTTAGTGATTGACTCAGTGCCACCACAGTCTTTGTAAAGCTTAGCAGCGAGAAGATGACCACAATGTTAACACAGACCTGTCCACTTCACTGAGTTAACACAGCAAATCAACACAGTCCTACTGTATGGCGGCTGTATATTGGTCATCTTTGCTTGCTCAGTGCTTCAAAACTCAGCTGGTCAGTGCTCTGAAGCAAAAACCTGGCCTCAACTGCAAAGCATCTGACATCTGATGGAGAAGCAGAATGACGTGAGATGTAAAGCTGGAGTTGTACACTTTTTTCTTTACTTGTAAAAGGAATAAATACAGTATTCATTAAAAGTTCCATAATAATTATTTTAATTAATTAAAAATCCAAATGCGGCAGCAGAATCAACATACTTTCCCTTGTCACCGAGGCAAACTCACTCCAGTCAGCATACCAATTTATCACCGATAAAACATTTGCATTCAATTCACAAAGTTGAAAATCATTGAAATCGAATTAAATACCATTGCTGCACACAGTCCGTGTGACGATTGGCTCGTCTCTGTAAACACTTGTGCTTACTCTATAGGCCACACAAAGTTGTGGTTGTATTTTAAATGTCGTCGTTCATCAAATTGTAAGTATGGTCAAGATGTTGGAGTGGAATAAACATCATGCGATGTTGGTTTTGGTTCATCCACTCTCTTGGACCGATGTCATCATGTCACATGACCCTCTTTGAAGCCACAGTCACAACCTAAGTTCTCCCTGTCTCTGCCTCACTCTCTGTTTATCCATCTTCTCCCCTACTTCATTGACCTCCTTCAACCTCTTTACATTGAATAATCTCTCGGCATCTGTTGCAGCTGGTCCACACTGACCGACGTCCAGCTTTTTTTGGGCTGGTCCAAACTGACTGATGTCCAGCTTTTGTTCTGCTAAGGGGTGGCTCTCAGAATGCTACATGCGGGCCTGTGCAGGGCACATCCACACTTGGCCCAGGGCCTGAGCTGGCCTGCCCCCTCATGCTTTGCAGCATATTTAGAGTATTACACTAACCAGGGTCATCTTTCACCTGACCCCCGGGGTCCAGCTAGGCCGGTCCAGGCCGGTCACACCTCCAAACACCCAGGCTAAACCCCACAGCAAGCCCCTTGTTTGCATTTGGCTCTCCAACTATCATGCTGAAGTTTTCACTCATAAATAATATGGAAACAGTTTGAGTGGTCGAATGGATTCATAGTTTGGATTAACGTGTCACCACACTATAGGCATGACACAACGTGTGCATCAATCTCAACAGAACCGAGGGTCAAATAAAACCATGTCGCATGTGAATACTTAACAAGTGAACATTTCAAGTTTTCCACCACATGATTATTTTTCACTTTACTGATATCTCTATGCTGTACTTTCTCGCTAAACTGTAAATAGCCCTTTGTGGTAAACAGTTATTTATGTCATTTCCAGGAAAGTTCATCTGAATCATACATCTTATCATCACAAGATCCAGTGATAAGATGCTCTGCGTGCTATAGATGCAACTGCCGTGAGAGACCGCACCACCGCCATGGACTTTCCCCTATCTGCATGGTTATATCATGTTTCTACCTGCAGTAACATAAACCACAGCGTTCATAAATCAACGTGCACAGTGATATAACGATACACTGCTTCTTGTTTGGCACTAACTGAGTTACAAGATCTCTCCAATGCTCAGTTCACATGTAGCTTTGCCATTCACATTTAGGTACAATATTGCCTCTTTTGTGTACAAGCTCTGTGCAATTAGACTGCAAGCACAAGGGGGGCTTTTTCACAGCAGCCGTTTTGCGTCCAAAAGGCAGGGTAAACACTTAGGTGCAACCCAAACATGAATGCACTCAGTGGAGTCGGAAACCCTCATTAATGTTTGGGTTGCACCTGTGTTTACCCTGCCTTTTAGACACAAAATGGCTGGTGTGGGGGAAAAGGTCAACGTGCATTCTACTTGCTTTGCAACATCTTTACTTATCTGCTTATCATTAATTTTATATATATATATATATATATATATATATATATATATATATATATATATATATATATATATATATATATATATACCGGTATATATATATATATATATATATATATATATATATATATATATATATAGGCTATATATATATATCTCCTTTCATGTTTGAAGGTAATGGGAGAGGTCCATCATATGATTTGTCACGGCCAAGTGTGCAGGCAGCATGTTATAAAAAACTAACCATACATTAGATGCCATATGTTTCCCATTGGAATTACATGACCCTGCCTGTGACCATCCCCCCCCCCCACACACACACACACACAAACACACTCTCTCACACACACACACACACACACACACACACCCACCCACACCCACACAAACACACACACACACACACACACACACACACACAGCCTTAGACAAGATAGCAGGGCTTTCTGGATGGCACCATTATACACATGGGAGCACTATTAATAAGACCGCTTGTCTGTTATGGAAAATCACCACAACTGGGCCTTTCTCACAGCCGGGGGCGTGTCTGCCTGTTACCTCCATAAAAAGCCAGCATGGGGCGACGAAATAAACCTTATCATTTTCAGACTTTCAGATCCACTAACTCACATGTTTTTTTTTGTTTTGTTTTTATATTTTATTTTCAATTTTTTTAATAGAACAATTAACGAACAAGACAAACAGGCTCAGACACAGGAAAATACAAAAAATAAAATACATACATCAATGACATTTGGCATCATTAACGTGGTGCTACCAGCTACAAAAGATGCCACTAACTCACGTGTTTGAAATTCTTTTGCCGATGAGCCACAGCAAATTGGTGTTCGCAGTGGAGTGAAGTCAGAGAGTGTTTAGAATGAATCTTTGAAACATGAGGTTATGAACATTTGGCCAAAGGGGTCGGAGTTTGGGCCCAATGCAAGACAAGCTGTTCCTCGTACTTCCCTCGAAAGTTCCATCATCCAAAAGATGTAACAGTGATGCTAAAACCAGGGAGCCTGTGGCCAGGAATGATGTAATGACTCAAAGTGAAATCCACATTAACATTATGTTATACGTATGTTTATTGTATTTCTCTTACAGTATCTTACTGTACTTTGCTTTTAACTGTTCGATTAACCAATTTTAGGAGTCTATTACTGTACATCGTTATGTTTATTGGATTTATTTTATTGTATCTTATTGGACTTTGCTTTAAACAGGTGCTTATAATAACATCTAGGGACGGGCATTACAAATTAGCCTTGGGCTGTAAATGCTGTGGTACAGGAGATGTTTTGGTAAACGTTATATGTACGTGTATTTGTCCCTACACAAACACGTCTCCTAGTACCGACTGTGTCTAGATTACGCACGTCACTTCCTCTCGTAACATAGCATCCTTTAAAAACTGACAGTAAATGCTTTGTCTTGCTTGTGCTCCATCCAGGAGTACACAATCTATATTTGACCGTATATCATCCGAGTTGCCTGTCACCTATTTAATCTGCTTAAGCTTCCTGGTTATGTATTCTCCCAAGTTTATTTATGTTTCCCTAGTTGCTATAGTGAATTGGAGACGCATTTACATTTGTTGTTAAAAGCGGTCAAATCCATCTCTGTCTGAGTGACCACCTCCGGATATCAAGATATATTCACTGCATCTTGGGTGATGTATGTACACAAGATTTTATGCATTTTTGCTCAATCCGATCACCCAGGATGCACACAAAATGCCAGGTGGAAAGAGAGTCACGGGTGCCACTGTGAAGATGAAGAGAGAAAGAGTGCTGCATTAGCCTCCGTTGCTAGGTCCCCATTAGCTACGTGTTGAAAAAGTGCTAATCAGTGTACTTATTAGTCTTGACACTTTCCCTCAAAACAAATAAAAACATTGGCTCCTCCCCCGCAATGCTGTCAACAACACAGATCACTTTAGATTATAATTCCAAATACATGATCTCGCTTTACAATTTGTGTTTCGAGGACTTTGATGTCCCTGTGGCCGTGCTGCTGCTGGCTGAGCCCCACTTGGTCTTGCTGTGGAGAAGTGGCCACTAAGATTAAAAGCCCCGAATGAAAATGTGACCACTTTGCCTCATGGCTGGCTCTGTCTACCCTGTGTCTATTTCAGCTTCACCCCCGCAGTGGACGTAATCCTACATCCTGATCCCTGAGCAAGGCCCCTGACAGCGAGGCTGGGTGTGATACATATCGCACAAGGAGCACAACCTACAAATTAGTCCCTTTGGGTATATCCATGGTTCTGCCATCGCACTGGCCTTTGGCAAAACATGTCCGTCTCGAGCATGTCTGTCAGTGCCTTACGGATGGCCTTACTCATGTTAACATTTGTAGAGCAGCTGCTCTCGCATGTCTTGACCATTGGGGTGGGGGAGAATGGTACAGTGATTATAAAGAACGTTGAAATGCATGAACATTTTGGACATGGGCAGATTTTGTGTTGCTTTTTCTTAGGCTGGGGTACTACTTGCCGTTGTGTGGCACAACAAAATCCCAATAGTCTAATCATAACCTAAGAGAGGAGACATTAAATTGCATGGTAGAATTTACAGGACGTAAGCTATACTGGTAGCAGACAGCTTCACTATGAATCAGATGAACGTTCAGTAACCTGATGTTGTGTATTCCTCTACAGACCGTCTTGTGTTGGAAATGGCTCATTGTGCTGTGTATCAAACTATAAATGGCAAAAAACATACAGTTTGATACTCAACATCAGAGCAACTTCCAAAGTCCAGGAGTCTCTGAGGAAGATGGGCTACCCAGCTTGGCCTTAGGCTACTATAGTATGGGAATGTTAACATACAGTAGACACAAATTCTGTGTGAAAGATCTTGTGTCCAAACACACTGCTATTAACAAATACATGGTTTGCACATCTTGAGAGTACTATGCGCTCATTTAAATGGTTGTTTTTCAAGAGGACAATATCGCTCACTCCCTAACACACTGACCGCTGCACAGTTTGATGTATATACAGTACAATTGTTTTTATAATTACCTACTATTACCTACTAATGGTGTGTACACCAACTGTATATATGAAGGGTAAAATGTGGAGGAAAACGTTGACAAATAAAACAAGCAGACATCTAAAGACTACTTTAATAATTTTCAATGTGTTACTGTACATAAAATATAAAAATGTCAACCCTATGGAGCCATTTTGTTATCAGTGTCTTCTAAAACACCACGAAAGGCTATTAAAGGTGACGTCATAATAAACATAATATTTCAAATAATGGCAAATTGGCAATAGAGATTAATAGCTAAGCTTATTCAACTCAAGTAAAACATAGAACATAAAATCAAAGCATGTGGTATTATGATATTGTTAGGTTATCCGCTGCTGTTCTAAACACCACAGACAGCAACTATGGAGGAAATAATACATCTTAATAAAATACTAACATAATACAATCTCAAATATATACATCCAATTTCTTATCAAGTTCTTGTAAAATGTAAAAATAATAATAATACTGAAATACAAAAATACTGCTGAATATAACAAAACTCATATCAATGTAATTGTACATGCGATTGCAGAATATAAGTGCTCATTTCCATAAGTCTCTGCACTAATCCCAATGAACATAAGCACATTTGAACATCTTATAAAAGCCATCAAATGAATATTGTATCAGGCAATAATAGCCATTGTAAATAAAAGAAGCATCCTCCTGTGTAAGAAACAAGGAAGTAGAACTTTGCGTGTTGATTGAAGTCCCACAGTTCTCACTCCCATTTTACACGCCTAAAGAGAAAGAACATGCATTTGATCAAGTGAACTGATGACAGGCCGACAACACTATAACACACATACAACACAGAATATGTCAAATAAGAGATAAAGCCAAATCAGCTTTAGTGGAAATGATACAAAGCAATAATCACTATGTTGTGCACAATCAGTTGCAACAAATACTATGATGTCCTTTTTCTCATTGATGAACTATAAAGAATTATCAATGTTTTTTTATTATGAATTGTTTTTATTACACATTTTATTATTATTAGTATTAGTATTAGTATTATTAGTATTAATAATTATTTTATCTATGGCTGTGTTCTGAAAATCATATCCTTTGCTGTTTGTCTCTTGATAACTGGGGCAGTACCTGCCCAATTAGAATTGAAACCAGAGTGGAAAATGAGTTGTGGTTTTGCCTTTGGAGTCATCCAATTGGTTCCACTGTGATAGATCAATTAATCCTAAACATGTGATTGGCCCTCATTTGGAACAGGTATTCAACCCAGGGGTGTGTTCAATCTGCGAAATGGTGTGCACCGTGTGCTACGTTTTCCGGGTTGAATGTCATGTTACCTCGAAACGGTTTGCAATGGTTAGTTGCACAACAGGCTTTGAGGTATGTTCGCCTTTTCTCAATGTTAAGGATCCTTCCTTGGCAGGATGGGTCTTCCTACAGAGGGCAGGCAAGAGTCCTTCCTCGCTGGCTTGGAAAAACCATGGAAGGACCCATCCTGCCGAGGAAGGAGCCTTAACATTGAGAAACGCTGCTTGTCTCCTGTTTCGTGGGTGTGTCAGATGTGTTACCCAATCAGCAGCCAGGTGTATATAAACCCCTCCATTTAAAGAGGTGGTGTGTGCACAGCTGTTTTTTCACATGTCTAAACAAATGATTGGCTCTCATTTCAAATACTGTAGGTATTCAGCCAGGTTTGTGATTGGCTCTAATTTCAAACAGGTGTTCAGCCCAGGGGTGTATTCAATGTTCTAAACGGTGTGCACCGTGTGATACGTTTTCCAGGTTGAACGTGATGTTTCCTTGAAACAGTGTGCAACAGGCTTTCAGGTATGTTGTCCCTTGTTTAGTGGGCATGTCAGAGGTGTTACCCAATCAGCAGCGATGTATATATAAATCCCGCCATTTAAAGAGGCAGTGTGCACAGTGGATCAAACAAATAGGTGCAACGCTTTCATCACACAGTGTTCAAAGCAACGCCGTTTCCATCTAAATAAACGGTTTGCTACGTGTTGTCAGGGCTGAACTCAACCCGGGTTTGACTCACATGTTTTGGTCAGGCTCCGGGTGGTCAGGCTCCAGGTAGTCATCCTCTGCGTCGTTTCCTGGTTGGGCTTCGGGGCTGCGGTGGACCTCAACTTCAGCCTCCAAGATCTCAGGGCTGGCATCAATGTCATCATAACCCTCCTGAGGGTCTTCCACCTCGTAGGTCACCTCTGTTCAGTAAAGACAAACAGAGACTATGGCTACATGTGATGACATATATGTAGATATTACATGGTGCTTTTGTAATCTTTCACATCATCATTTAAAGTGGTGATGATAGAGAGTGGCAAAATGGCTGAATATGAATTTAAAATATTGGTTGTATTAGTGTGGATGAAATAATGTGTGATACTGTAGTTAGTAATTCATAGCCAGTTTCTATTGTGTTATTACTGTCATCTTTTTTCACATTTCATATATTTAATTTGACTATTACTTGCAATTAAAGTTACTGTGAGAGTGAGAATTTAGGGAATTCTCAGTAGCTGTATATGAGTTATTTTTTTACTTGTGAGGAGTGCGACTCAGTGAGGAGTTTCTACTATGGCAATTGATGCTGTCACTCTGCGATGACTGCTTTTACGAAGGTTTTAACATGCTGCTGTGCATGTTAACCAGGGTAGGAAATTAGAACTGCCCTTGGAATTGGGGTGACAAGGTTTTTCAATTGCCCCCATAAAATAAAGAGTTTAACACTTTCTGTATTCTAACATTATTCTGTATTTGCAAAGCGTGACTCTAAAATGGCCAGCTAGGCATCCGTACAACCCCCGCCCCCCTCCCCCTACTAGCATTATTTACCTCAGTGATGGGCAGCACAAGCTAGCTGGTCAGCTAGTTCACTCATGTTTTTACCAAGTACATTAAAAACATGCCAGACAATCAACAGTGTTGTTGAGATAGGAAATGGGAATCTTTAACTGTGATTGTTTATCAACTTTTCGAAATAAAATACGGTTGGATAAGAGTCACTGATTGGTCTCTCATGCTACATAGGTCGAGCTACGGTGTTTCCCAACATTTGGTCAAATTGCCCTGGAAATGATCCAAAATGCCCCTGAAATATATTACACAGGGGCAAAAATAGCCCTTGTTAAAAAAAAGTTAATTTAACAGTTATTAAAGTAGTTCAAAACTTCCCTGTACTGTTGATGCCCTCGGCTCCTGAGTGATTGGTGCTGGCAGCCTGTCGACCGCTGGCCAGCAGCCCAGGTGCAGCCTTGTCCGCTACTTCAATATCATCATAAGAGGAAGTGCTCCTCGCATCGCTCTGTGTGAACACTGCACTCTCTGATCTGGACCCTGTGTGCCAAACAGCAACAGATCAGTGCAGTAGATACAATAGCATAGACTACCACAGCCAATTCTCACCAGTGTTGAGTTTGGCAAATACTTTCACATTGTCCTACATGTCATCATAGGGTCATTTTCAAGATTATATGAAAACAATAAATAAATAAATATAAAATATATAAAATATAGAATCAATCCTGTTACTAAAGACAGGTGTACACTTTATGATATATAGGAAACCAGTGCTTATGTTTTTTTTTTGTTTACATCAAGTTTGATATATCACAACTTGCATTGGATTTTCCTATGTACATTTGTGAATGAGAGTTAAGAATTGTAATTGATTTTAATTGGACGAGCATCAAAAACACTGCACCAGCACAATATATCATGTAGGGGTAGAGCATTACACACACCACTTGATTGTTTAAAATGTGTCGCTGCATAAAAAAGGCTTTCGTTACACAGTTAAGTTTATTTGGACACTTACCCCTGTCACTGAAGACTCTCATTTCATTTGCAGTGCTCGCAACATCTTCATAGTCGCCACTTTCAAACGCCACCTCTTTCCTGATTGAAAATCTCGCTAGATAGAGAATAGCATTAGAAATGTACTGATATACATCAGTAGAGCAAGCAACTGACCTATTGCAACTTGAGCAACGAGCACAACGAATACATGCAAAAAATCTATGTGCTCATAGTATCTGAAGTCAATTCACACACACACACACACACACACACACACACACACACACACACACAGACACACACACACTGGACACACACACACACACACTGGACTGACACTGGACTGTAACATCTTTGCAACTATTCAGCATCAGGTTCAGAGAAACATTGTCGCTTTAGTTTTTGTTGCCGATGAAAAGTTGAACAAATATAAATCCTGAAAACTTCATATGGACATGAACGTGACACCATCTCTGAAATGTTTACAGTGGTCAAGGTTTTGTCAGTGTGCAGAAAGACTGGCCTCTTGTGGCTAAATGGTGCCATTAACTCCCTTTACATCAGACTGTCAACATTAAGATGGCTTGTCTTCTAATTCACTTAATTGAAATGTTGAACTTGAGTTTAAAGAGTTAATGCGTTAGAAGTGATAAAATTGTCAGTTGACAACTTGACATAAAAACTACAAAGTAAAACTGAAACTGACATTCAATCACTTAAATCAGAGGCTTCACATTCAAACACGACAGAATGCTGCAATACACCAAGACAATTATTGGTAAATTATTGAGAACCCAACTGGGCCACTGAGCCAAACAGAATTTTCTATGTTGTTTTGCATCTTTGATTTGACACTGGTGAATCTCATATGATTACGAGACTGTAACAGATGAAGATACTCACATTTGGCGATCTTGAGGATGCGTCCTCGCAAAAAGAGGAAGAGCAAAATCACCAAAATCAGAGAGCCGCCTCCGAGGGAAAGACCCAATATCAATCTGTTGTCGGATTTCTTTGGGGGCTCAACATACTCAGGGATAACATAACCTGAAATCACACACGGTCACATTACTTTTGACATACTTTCAATCACTCAGGGTAGCGTGCCATTAAACCAATCAGAAATAGATTTTATGTTAGAAACAAGTTCAGTTTTATGTCATTTAATTATCAGCCAGATAAGATCACAAACTGATCTGTAAGCAAAACAATCATTGATTTGAATGGAATGAATAACTTGAGAATGATTCTGACAGATTTAGAAAATATGAGTCCTTTGCGTTACCGTCACAGTAGATCTCAGCTGGTATAATGTTATCACAAGGCTTTGGGCGATCTGTGCGTTTGTAGCCAACACAATGTTTTATGTCGTTGTGATCTGCAGTGCACTGCAATGTTGTTTCCAACTTTCTCTGCTTCACCGGCGTCCAATTTAAACTTTTCTTGTTCTTTTTAACACAGTCATACAACAGAATAGAAAGTTTTGTTTCACAAAAAAAGACAAATTAATTTATCCATTTAAAAATATATATAATATACAAATACATTGGTCAGGGATTCACCAAGAGTTTACCTCTTTTGCCGTGGTGATATTCACACCATCAAAATCCAAAACCTTTCCACAATTTCCTGGAATCTTTTCACACAGGCGCTCCTTATTATTGGCTGTGAGTGAGGTCGCAGTGGGGACACACACAGGTTCATACTTATCGTCTCCAACTCTGACTTGAATCTGTCCTCCACATGTTTCATTGGTTTTGAATTGGACACTGCCTGTAAAAAAAATGAAGACATCACAACTTCATGGTAAATGGACTGCATTTATATAGCGCTTTTATCCAAAGTGCTTTACAATGTGCCTACATTCACCCATTCACACACTGAAGGCGGCCAGCTGCCACGCAGGATGCTGGCACAGCCATCGGGAGCAATTTGGGGTTCAGTGTCTTGCCCAAGGACACTTCGACATGCGGACTGGAGGAGCCGGGGATCGAACCACCGACCTTCTAGTGGACAATGTGCTTTACCTCCTGAGCCACAGCCGCCCCATTTCTTGCAGCTTGGTAAACAGTGTCTACTTCAGATTAATTAATTTCATTTCGGACAGTATCCTACTACTGTAGAACAGTAATAACAATGTTACTTTGAAACATTTAACTGAAATTTGACTGAATGAGTAAATGAGTAATTTCTGTTGTCTTTTTTTAAAGAGCAACATTGAAAAGTACATTTTTACATCAAAAATGAAATTAGTATTTTGTATTCCCAAATAAATCAACCAATTACCCTTTTTGAAATGCTCCCTGCAAATGATACATTCATGGGTCATTTTAAGTCATAGGTCTTCAGAAGGCTTCCATTTTATGATAAATAAATAAATAAATAAATCAATCAATCAATCAATCTTACTAACATACAACCAGGAGTAATAAATACTTAAATACTATGTTAATACATTCTGTAGAAAGCAGCAGCAGGGGAACAATTAACACAAAGGTGTTGCGACACTAAAAAGTGTTTGCAGCTAAAATGTGTCTTCTTGAGTGCAATCATTTATTTTGCTTGATGACCCACCTTGCCTGTTTGATGCTTTAAAGGTGGATCTTATACCAAATAGCTTAGCTAATGGCTCTTCTCACTCACCTGTACAGGAAACAGACACCAATCCTCCTCTACACGTTCCTGTGGTTCTCATGCACTGCCCAAGTTTGCCCTCGTCGCCCTCACAGCTGACATAGACAGAGTCACGGCCCGTAGTGGTAGATTTCTTAAAACTGATGGCGTTGCTACACGTTGGCGTTTGCTCTTGACAAACTATTTTCGAATGTTTGTCATCCCAGTTACTACCGCACACCCCGACACCGTCAATCTGCACCTCACCATGACACGTGCCTGAAAGGCTGACCTTGGGTTCTAGGAAGGAAAACAATGAGAAAACAAGAAATTAAAATTCATCTACAATAAAGGAGCAAAGAATATGCTGTTTAATCCTTTGTGAGCCCAATCTGCTAAATGTGGGATAACTCTTATCTGGGTCACAAACTGTAGAACTGTGTTTATTCTCATCCAAATGAAGCTGAGGTGGTTTCTGATGTTTTACTGAGGCCACTAGATATGATCAAGTCTGCGTAGATGACACCACATTGAAGGAATGGTATATGGCTTTCAATTTGCACCACACTATCGAGAAGGGACAGGCAACCATGTGTCACGGTGCCATGGAGGGCTGAGTGTATGCAGGTTTTTATTCAACCAACACCATGAGCACACCTTCAACCAGGAGAACTAATCAATGAAATCAATAGTTTCTGATGAACACACCTTCAACGAGGAGAACGAATCAGTGAAATCAATAGTTTCTGATGAACACACCTTCAACCAGGAGAACGAATCAGTGAAATCAATAGTTTCTGGTTGGAAGCGACTGCGTTTCTAAATGTGTAATTTATTCATCATCTCAACAACAATCTGGGCAGCCAGAGTCCATCAGTCTGACGACGACTAATATGACAGACGGCTGGTATTTCAGGGTTTCCTGTGTAGGGCGGACGTCTGCACCAAGACTTCACATTCCAACACTGTTTACAACAAAGTCTCATGCAGTTCTCTGTTCATAGAGATGAACCATAATGTCATCATCTGGATCTGAAACACCTACAAAAAGTCTGTTCATAGAGATGAACCGTAATGTCATCATCTGGATCTAAAACACCTACAAAAAGTCTGTTCATAGAGATGAACCGTAATGTCATCTGGATCTAAAACACCTACAAAAAGTCTGTTCATAGAGATGAACTGTAATGTCATCATCTGGATCTAAAACACCTACAAAAAGTCTCCATTGATCAAATCCAACTCCATTCTGACGTCACTCAGACTGTAAACAATGACCGCGGTGCACGGAAGCGGAAGTCTTGGGGCAGATTTCCTCAGCCCGCTGTCTGTCCCAGAGTCTTAGTAGTTGTCAGACTGCGTTCCCAGATTGATCTCAACAGAATTAAATTCACGTGATCTCATTATTTTCAGTTTTTTGACTAGCGATCATTTTTGCCACTGATCCATCTGTTTCATTTTGTGTTTATAAAATGCCAGCTTCATAGCTACAGTGGCTATATTTAATTAACCATCACCATCTTGTAAACACATCTGATTGACACATCAGCTAATGTATATAGTATATATATACATACATACACAAAAACTATATACTATATAGTATCTGGTAGTTGTATCTAGCATCAGTTGCTTTGTTAATTAGCCTGCTGGCCTGTCAGCTATACCTGTCTTGGAGCTAGAGCTAAAGACAAGACACTTTACTGTGTCACAATAATCTATATTTGGAATCAAATCTACATTATCAGACTGTTCACTTTTACTTATGTTAATGTTAATGAATTTACCTACACCCACCACCATACAATCTTAGGTAGCCTATATTTCCTTCCATGCCTAGTTTTTATATATTTGAGTTGTAGCCTATTTGTGCACAGCTGGCGCCAGATGTGATTTGTGCAAAGCCTCTATATTAATTGGTCAGCATACTTTAGTTTGCAGTGATCATGTGTTTTACCTTGACAGGTGACATACAGCTGCTCGTTCAGTGAGGGTTTTCTGTCGCGTTCACAGTCCCAGATGTTTCCCGGACCATTCACCTGTTCACCTGGACCACCTACTTTTGTAACATTACTACAGTCAAAACTTTTGGGCCACATAGTGCCCTTCATCAGTGTTGTGGACTTCTTTGATCGAAATTTGCCACAGTTCAGATCCTGGCAAAGTCTCTCCCCCTCTTTATCTGTCCAGCCTTCACTGGAAACAGGAACGGTTCCTCCCTTGCTGGAAACATACACATCTCCCTCACAGCCCTTTCCAGCCAGGACCAGTTTCATCTTCTGCCAGCCTAAGACAAGAAGCAGCAGAGAAAGAAATATTCACAGAGTCTGAGGGAATAATACATCTCACAAAATGTTGTTAAGAATTCTGAAAGATTACATGTTGTGGACAATGTAAAGGTTATGTTGCTCCACCATGGAAGGATGATGTAACAATAGCACAAATTGGACTTGCCATTTCCACTGGTCTGTCATGTGAAAATACTAATGGTTAAGTTTAGGCAAGTAAAACAACTTCAATTAAAGGTTAGGGGTTAACGTTAGGTATGGTCAAGCTTTAATAAACACTTAAAACGAAAACTTCACTCCGAGAAAGAAAACGGTCACAAAAGTTGGAAATTGAACTGGAGTCGTCAAGTTGAAGTTGAAGGCAAATATCTGCAAATGTCAAATCACTTCCTGTTTCTAGTCGTGTTTCCTTCATGTAAACTTTTCATGGTGGAGAAACATATTTTTCTCTCACTATATTAGCAGATGGAGCATGTTCTCTGCTATTTATGACACCCTGCTCAGACCAGGCTGAGCACTATAGTGTTAATGAAGACATTTTGAGGGTGAGCAATATGGGACCATACCAAGGCACTTACCAGAGCACTGGAGACCACCAGCACCAGCAGCATCGCAAGAGGAGGACTGGGTAGCAGCACTACATGCTGCTAATGACAGGCTGTTGGCATCACATGTCAGGCCTGACACGTAAGGTTTGACTGGTGGAGGTCCAAAGAAATCGAGCACTTTGACAGCCTCTCCACAGTCCAGCTCTCTACAGATGGTGTTTTGGACATTGCCGTTTGCCAGAACTTTTTTACAGACTGGGAGCCACTTGCCTTGATTGTGCATCTCCAGATTTCCAGAACATTTACTTCTGGAAACCTGGAATCTGGCCTTGAGACTACCTGCATCAAAACAATGTTAATTACAGAGTTAAAACCATTCTGTGGAATCTACTCAGGCAGGCCCACACATACACCCACACAAAAACTAGATGTCACAATTGTGTGAGTGATTATATTAGTATTAATTTCCCTTGGTTTATATTGTATTATGTACTGTAATTTCAGCAATATCATTAGTATTCATATTATATTACAGTAGTATAACAATTTCATTAGTTTGGTTTCTTCTTCCACCCTACCAAAATGTAATTCTGGGGGGAAAACTGAGCTTGTAATTTAGTATTTTTTTGGGCATGAAAATTGTCAACTTGAAAGATAAACAGTGCCTATGTGTGAAATATAGATCTCAATATTGGCCTTCAAAAGCCCATTTTATTTGAATCCTACAATACACTGGTAGTAAGTGATAAATCAGTATAGGGAGCTACAGGGGGACCTGACATTTTGATTTTTTTTTTATATTTTGCTGTTATTAGTCATGTTTTTCAAAGTGTCAGTTACCTGAGCAAGCCACATAGACTGGGTTGTTAGTACAGTACTTATTGTCACGGTTTATGACAATGTTGCTCTCGTTCAGGTTGGTGGTCAGCCGCGTAGTGTGCAAACTACTGATGGTGACTGATGGTTTCGGTTTGTTCGCGTTCGATGGAAAAGATTGAATCTTGTTCCCACAGCCCAGGTTTTCACACAGCAACGTAGACTTGGCATCTGACTCTGTCCAGGTATCTGCACACACACCACCACACTGGCTTCCTTCCGGACACACTACCACGTTCCCCCAACAGTCGTGTTCCAGCTTCACTGTAATGTTCCCTGTTGAGTCAATCAAACACCAAATAGCAAAAAGGGTCTTCTGACTCAGCAGATTATTGGTTTCAGAATGAAGGCAAAGGAGAAACAAGGGAATTGTGTCATCCCCCATTAAAAGATAGAAGTTTGGTTACATTCAAAATAGTAATGGTGCCCCCATCAGGTCAATCAGTGTATTTGGGGTGGGTGGGGGGGGGGTCGTCTGAACTGTGTCCGGGGGCCCCCACCCAAACTGGGTTCCCACAGTAAGACCTGGTCATTTCCACCACTGTCACTGTCTAATCCCCCCCCGCCCACACACACACACCGTTTATACCCCCCATGTGAAGCATAAAATGTGAGGGGTATTTCCCCTCAAATTGCAAAATAAAATTTTAGCCCTGTGCTCTAGAAGCTTTTCGTTATATTTAAAATTTAAGACGTAAAATACATTCTTATAATTTTCTGAATTTGTGTGTAAATAGACACACGAGCTATTTACACCCGGGTACAAACAACCACACGGTCTATTTACACCCGGCTGTAAATAGTACCATTCGCTATTTACACGGGTGCAAATAGCTTCTGCCTAAAACAAAACAACATATTCAAAAATGTGTTACATTACCTGAACATTTCACAAAAGCAATGCTGTCATTGGATGCAGCTCCAGTGTATTTTGGGCAGTCAGTGAGAGATGTATCGTTGGATGAGCAGTTGTAAGAATCAGGGAAAACACTTAGAGCACTAGGAGAGATAGAGTTATAGTTTACAACATTCCCACAGTGCATCTGTTGACACACCACGTTGGCGGCCTCGTTGTTCCATGTCTCGCTGGACCCTGAGAGCCAGTAGGTCTTCTCCTCCTTCTTCCACTCTATCCCCACTTTGCCAGAACAGGACCGAACAGGATCATCCTTCAGAAACACCACCTTGTGCTCTGACCGAGGTGGGTGGGATAGCAGCAAAGAGAGACAGAAAAGAGGTGGTTAAAATAATTTTACTGGATGCATTTACAGATGAACAAGGATCAATCTTAAGCTTAAATTTACTGCTGCTTTTTCATGTTTCTAAGATGCAAATCATGGACCTCACTCACTCACTGTTGGCCTATCTGACCCCTAGTGGCCTTTAGGAGGCATGACAATGTCTACTGACAACACACTGAAGCAGGATCATTGGCTCCTCTCTGCAACACTGCTGGACGGTGTCAGCTGCTTCACATCTGTGACACTGTGTCCTTGTTTCACAGTGAAACAGTGATATCTTACTTTTATAGAGAAACAGTAACTCTGGAGTTCTTTCAATGACTTCTTTGCAAGAACCATGTCAAAATGTGTCATCTGTCGATTTTGGTGCTGTAATTCTAAAAGATTTTCTTTTGAGTGTAATAGTGTACCATACTTTTTTTTTAATTACTCTATTAATATCTCTGGTAAGTAATAGGGTACTGGAGTCTTACTTGAGTCAAATTATTTCAGTACTCTTGCAGCTGGCAATGAAATGAATATACAGTATCTGTTTTAATAGTTTGTATGGAATAGGTTGCCAAACTGCAAGGAATTAAGTGAATTTATTTTCCTTTTCTTACAGTTTACGTTAATAACTGTGCAATAAGCTTGTAATGATTGTTGTGCAACTACTGTACCAAAGCATTGCTTATTTAGATCTATAAACAACTGTGCAATATCTTACCTACAGTATATAGCCTGTTTACAATCCAGTGTTGTTTACATATACTTAGGTTATACATAGGTATTATTCTCCTATATACATGGTCACTTTACATCTTACTATTGTATTGTATATAATGTAATTAGCAGCCAGCTTATGCGCCTTTGACTGATGTGCTTTTCTTTTTTTCTTTTCCCCCTTGTAAGTACATTGAGAGCACCTTGTAAGTACATTGAGTGCACCTTGTAAGTACATTGAGAGCACCTTGTAAGTACATTGAGAGCACCTTGTAAGTACATTGAGAGCACCTTGTAAGTACATTGAGAGCACCTTGTAAGTACATTGAGAGCACCGTATCCACCTTATTTTTGAATGCCCCACTGTAAAAAAGAAGCGTGGGTACAAGGTCCGGTTTAACGTGACTCATTGTTGCCGCTTGCCATTTCCTTTGTTATACTCTGGCTGCAGACCCGAATTATAAACCGGAAGCTGGAGCACGTTATAAAAGTTATAAATATAGTCACGTTATAAACAACTAACCAACGCTGGAGGTCCGTATGGAAACTCGAAATGTGTGTTACTCGAAATGGTTAAAAGTTAAATCAATTTGGTGGCGTTTTACTGCCATGTAACATAGCTAGCTAGGCGCTAACATTAGCCACAGTTAGTAGCCGACTACCCACAATGCATTACGTTATCCCAGCACCCGAACGACACGGCTGTAGAGCAGAATGGCTCTGCTGTAAAAGGGTAAAATCCTCATAGACGCTTTTTTTGTCAGGGCTGGGGGGTTATCTAAATTGGTTACACCGGAAATAGAACCCATACTTAATGTAAGGCAAAATGGCCGCCAAAAATAAGGTGGATACCGGAGTCAAATTCCTTGTCTGTCTACATACTTGGCCAATAAAGCTGATTCTGATTCTGATTCAGTTTCCACTGAAACAACCTGAGAAATATGAAGGCCATTTTCAGGATCAGTTGAGTCACTTTTATCCTGCATCTCTAATCTAGCGTACACAGATAGCCTATAGATGGAAATGAAGATTGAGAGAAATCGTGAGACATTCAGGGAGACAGATGGCTAGACAGACAAACAGAGAAAATATTCACCTTCGCAGGTGATTTCCACTGTCTTCGTCTGAGAGGTGAGTGGAGACGTATTTGTGAAACAATCAGAAATATTAATGGCATTGGCTTGGCAAGTCAATCTTTTATCCAGAAATGGGACTGATCCTGAACCTTGGGAGAATTTGTCAGAAGAGTCTTTTGCATTCCCACATTTCCGGAAATTGCAGACCTTATTTGAATCAGTCCATCTGTCATTGCGAACCCTTTTCCACTGGCCTCTATGGTTTATCTCCACTCTCCCGGCACATTTTCCTAGACCGTCTGACAAACGCACTTCCTCGTTTGTCAGACTCGCTGTACAATGACAGAGAGAGATTTGATAACATAATGAGAAACAACGAACCATCAACTGCATGCATTTGGGCAGATACAACTACTTATAATTGTTATCACATAACCAGTTCTCATCTAACTCAACTTTCTAAGCAGTGCTTTAATTGTTGTTCTGGTTTGAACTTGCTGCTGCCATCTTAACCAGATCTCCGTTGTAAAATAGATTATACTTCTCAACAGGACAAGAAAGGACATACTGCAGCATAATGATGATGTGTTTAGGTCTCTATCTCACCTGCACAGACTACGTATGCGATGAATGGGCATGAGAACTCTTTGTTGTCATGGGTATGCTTGGCCTTACAGTGCCACAGTGAAGCCTCGTTGCCAGAGCACTTCACATGGTCCAGTATCCCTTTGCTGCCTCGTCCTTTGTCAGTGGTTGTAGCTTCAATCAACTATAGAGGAAAACATTGAAGTCTGAATACTCATACTATATTAACGCCGTGAGCTACTATTTTACTCATACTCAATATTCATGACAGAGGACATTTTGATGAAAATGTAAAACGTTAAGTATTTGACATTCTGAAAATGATGTTCTCAAGAAAGCTTTTGGATAATTGAAATGTCTAAATAACCAGCACTTGTTAAGCCCAGTTCACACCACTGATTCACAATGCAACAAAACTGTTCTAGAACAAAGTTGCAGTGGTCTGAACAGACCCATCTCACTTCGACTCCAGCCTATTACTATTAGTAGCCAGCGTTGCGTGGCAAGCAGTTGCACGTTTGTTGCATTTTAATTTCCTTGATTGCACTATTTTATACAAGATATTATTGTGTGTTGTTGTTTATTCTGTTTTATTATTTGTGCATTCTGTTTTTATTGTAAAGCACTTTGTAACTGTTTTGAAAAGTGCTATATAAATAAACTTGATGATGATGATTATTATCATCGTTATTAGTATTATTATTATTATTATTAATAATAATAATTATTATTATTATTAATAATAATAATAATTTAGGATTTCGAGTAAGGCCTCTTTCACCCCAGATCTTGAAACAGTATTTTCTGTTCAGGTCAGAACTAAAGTTGTAATGACACCAATGAACCCTGTTTACTTCAGACTATCTATCTAATGCAGGGGTGGGCAACTGGTGGCCCCTAAATGGGGACCCACGGGGGGGGGGGGGGTGGATTCTCTATCCTAGCTCATACAGAAGCCCTCCTCTCGCCTCAAGAGGAGCATCATATTACAATGGAGTCATACACCAAAGTACTTGCCATGCATGCCATTTGCTAAATAACGTATCTTGTTAAACCTCCCGACCGGTCTCTCATGATTGAAATATGGTTAGGGGACAAAATGGTCCAAAAAGCTAAAGGTGTACGATGAATTAAAGTGTTCCGGGGGTTAACAAAAAGAGCATAAGTAAATGTATTAAAAGAAAAACATCAGCATAAGGCTGCAGAAGCAACTTTTTTATTTTTGGGCCCCCCGATCCAGGGCCTGGGGACAACTGGGACAACCGCCCCCCGCCTCAAGTCGAGCAGTAATTTCTTCCATTTAAATGCCACACAAACTTGACATGGACATTCACAAGAAATAATGAAACTCACCTTCCCACAGCCGAGCTCACGGCAAACCATTTCTCCATTCTTTTGACTGATTCCATTCCCATTCCATTCATTTGAATTTGACACACACACAGGCGACAGGGTGCCAGAACGATTAACATGGACTTCACCATAACAGCTCCTGTTCTCATCATTGGTCAGAATTATACTGACTTTCTCTGTTGAAAGAAAGAATTGAAAGAACTGAACATGGTACTATAATAAATAGGTACTATAATAAATATATATATATATATATATAAAATATATAAACGTACTATAATAGTGTGTGTAGCAGGCTGCACTGAATTAAAAAAATAAATACCAATTCCAAACTCATTTAACATAATAATAAACAATGTCGGCTCTTTTGTGTAATTTTTCAGAACACAGAAATGAACGAATGAATGTAAGACCAGACCATAATCCTCAAGTTGTTTTTCATTTTGAAAAATAAATCAACCTAATAGTTGCTATAGGAGGGTGTGAAAATGATGCAGTTGGATATTAATAAGTTGCATTACCTGAGCAAGTCAGTGACACATTATTGTTACTGTCACAGGTGCGACTGCCTTTGGTACCACAGTGCATCTGTCTGCACCAGAGATCAGAGTCAGAGTCTGTTACGTTGCAGGGAAAAGGACTCCAAACGACATTGTTGTTCTCCTCTGTTGCCTTCTCCAAAGTCCCAGCACAGGCGTTGTCCCCATCTCGCAGCTGCAAGCGCTGATGCTCTGTTTAAAATAAACCATTTTATTAATTAACTGACATGTTGCTAGTTAGTTATTATACTCTGTGTGTGTGTGTGTGTGTGTGTGTGTGTGTGTGTGTGTGTGTGTGTGTGTGTGTGTGTGTGTGTGTGTGTGTGTGTGTGTGTGTGTGTGTGTGTGTGTGTGTGTGATCTGTTGTGTAGAGTATGTGCCTGAGTCAATGTGCAAGCATGTATACATTCCTGTGTTTATGCTGTACCACACCACTGTACATGTGGCAAGACCTAAACAGAACATATCAATGCAGTGAGAGAAAATAAATAAATGAAACAACTTACTGGAGCAGATGACAGAAGCAAACTGTTTGTTTTGGCAACCTGAACGTGAAGGTGAAGGTGCACAGTGCCAGAGATGCTCTTCATTAGCATCAGTACAGTGGACAGATAGGCGATTCTTGATGGGATTCATTGGAGTCATGATGTCAGCGTCAGGAATCTCCTTGGCGGTGCCACATTTGAGACTTTCGCACACAAAGTTGGCTGCACGCTGTTTTTCTTTATGCCAGAAAAAAAACATACATTACAGAGTAAATATGCATGTAAATAAATACATTTTGATGTTGTTACAACTAGAACTTCTAGTACGTATTTCTCAAGGATCTTATATCAGTGTGTTTGGTTTTCATGGATTCTTGTCAGATTTTGTCTGTGACTTCGGACCCCACCCTCCTGAGGCAAACCTCTGAAATCATAGGACTTTTCCTTCGAGCGCAGACATCTTCCACTTGCTGTACTACCATCAGAAAGACTATATACAACATACTGTGTATACAACATGGAGATAACGCTTACCCCAATTCTGTCTACATACGTAGCCTTCAGAAGTTGTCCCATCTATAGTCGTGGTGTACTGGACAGCTCCAGCACATGGAAATTCATCCAAATGAAAATCGATCTTACCTAGAAGAGCAAGAAAAGGTAAGAGCCAAATTACAGTAAAAATGTGCTGCTCTAAAACATCAAACAACCACAAAATAATGACTAATAATGATACTAAAACTAATAACACTAGTAATGGTGGCAACAACAACAACAACAACAACAACAACAACAACATAATAATAATAATGATAATAATAATGATAATAATGATAATAATAATAATGATAATAATAATAATGATAATAATAATAATAATAATAATAATGTCATATCAATCACACCTTTTTCATTACATTTTGATTCATCATTACAATTGCTTTTAGCACACACATTTTGAATTGGGTGAATTTTTGAAGGAATACTACAAAAATGCCTACAGTAGCAAATATGTCACAAATTATAAAGAAAATATATTTCTTCTTTAGCTCCAACAATAGAGATTAAAGTGCAGTCTTACCAGTACATGTAAATCTTTTCAAGCTGCCCATGTATTCACTGATGCCCCAGCCAGGACTGGGACAGTCCCACAGCTTCTTCTCAGTCCCAGTGCAGTTTAGCTCATTGAGCCAGGCCTTGGTAGCTATCTTATCTGGGGGTCGGGGGATGTTCCTGGTCATGGAGTTGTTAAACCTCCCACAGCCAATGTGCCGGCACACCACGTCAGAGTTCTTCTCGCTCCATCCGGTATCTCCCACAATGCGCCATTTGCTATCATGGAAGATTTCAATGTAGCCCTCACATGGGTTCCCATCACCTCCCTTAAGGATCAGCCTGTCACCTGGTTAGATTAAGTTGATTAAGTTGATCATTCTCAATATTTTTATTTTCACAATAACAAGGCAATACTGTACATGCACAGAACACACAAAGACACAAGACACGATATACCGAAAACCATAACACCACCAGAGCACATCACAGGTACAGGTATACATACACGCACACACACACACACACACACACACACACACACACACACACACACACACACACACACACACACACACACACACACACACACACACACACACACACACACACACACACACACACACACACACACACACACACAAATCAGCAAACCCAATTAGTCTATAAGGTGGTTTGTGCACACTAAATTTACATCCAGACTTATCACTTTTGCCCATTCATCTTTTAAGTATATTGCTATTGGGGACCAGTCCCTTACAAACTCCTTGCGAGTACCTCCCAATACATGTGATAGTCTCTCTAATAGCAAGATGGACATACGTTTTTCATACCATATTAAAATATCCGGGGACTCTTCGACCAGCCATTTTTGCAGTATTATAAGCCATGCAGCGTACAAAGCGATTCTAAGAATATATACCAGCGGTGGGCAACATTTTTTTCCAGAGGGCCATACTGACATACATCAAGTAAGCGAAGGGCTACACGTTGGACATCATACCTGCCAACACTCCTGGGGCCGGTTGCACCAACTGGTCTTAACTATGCCTAGTCGTAACTCCTACGTCGGTCTTAGTTAAGACCAGTCTTTAGAGTGGATTTATGCCTGTTGCACCAACACGGCTTACGTCTGGTCTTAACTACGCCGGTCGTAGCAATGCGCGTCCATGTGAATTGCCAGGGAATGCCCCCTGATTGGATGATGTTACAAAAATGTGCCTCGCGACCTGCTTGGAGCGTCACTGTGCCACTACGCTCTCTCAGCCACTACTGTAAGTGCATCACTACACCCTCCCTCCTCCCACCCTCCCTCGCTCCGGGGGGAAAATGGCGGCGATTGAGCCAGACAGACAGTCTGAATGAAATTGAATGTAACGTTCCCAATTCTATGTATAAAATTCTAAAAAATTAACGGCAACATTTGGGAAGGCTAAGCCCCACAACTAGTTCGTTATAATCTAACATGATGCTTCAAAGACGGAGAACTGGCTGTGTTACGACGATGACGGTAAGGACTCAAAAAGGTCTCCGCGGAGATCTCTGTTACAGGCAGGCACTACGCCTCCTCCTCACCAGTCGTAAGAGTTACGACTAGGCTTAGTGAAAATAAGGCTTAAGCCGTCTTGGGCGTAGCTGTTAGGTCGTAACTTAGCTTAAGACCAGTGTAAGACCAGTTGGTGCAACTGGCCCTTTACAGGAGTCTCCCTATTTTTAACCCTCTCTCCCGTTGTGATTGATAATTTCTTGTATAATAGTGATACAAATCCAATGGCTGTAGCAGATGAGATTTATTAACATAATTCTGCCTTCTATTGAGTTTTTGGTGGTTGTTTTGTTTTTCTTTGAGGACCTTGGGGGCCGGATAGAGATGGTCCAGGGGCCAGGTCCGGCCCTGGAGCCGCATTTTGCCCATGTGTGATATATACTGTGCCGGCCTTCATAATTAGAGTCTAATCCCAGTATCAAATTATATGTATTTATAGGTATTTCTATCCCAAATATTTTATTAATCTTGCTTTGGATTGCAAGAAATTTGCAATTTTTGGGCACAACCAATATACAGCAGCTATTTTTACATTTCAGACATAATGAAGAGCACATAGGATCATATTTACAACGATAGCTGGGGTTACATGTACGCCCCTATCGTTGCATCGGCGCAGTTTCTAGGCCGAGCGGCAGGCGCAGATCAAAGCAGTGGGCGTGGAAAGGCGCACTTGATATCGTCGTGCTGGCGCTAGATGCAGCCCAAAGCATTACAATCATGCCTTTTAGGCGTAAAATTATGCACCGTCATGCTCATTGGATAAGTGCAATAAACGAATCGCACGCTTGCCTTTTTAGCTCCAATTCCAGTGATCCCGCAAAACCAGACGAAAGCCAAACGCTCTGCCCCCCCCCCCCTCCCTTCATCCAGCCTGTCTGTCTGCATTATAGGCTATTATTCCATATTATTATGCTTCTCAAAGCAATCTAACTGCAGTTTCAATACTGCAAGCATGTAAATACGCTACACTATAGCAAGATCAAAGTGAAAATAATGTTCTATGCATCAGCTAGAAAAATATAGCCTATTAGATTGGTGAAAGTTTGTCCAGAAAGATATCATTTTCTCTCGCCTGCTGCAGGAAGGATGATGCACATAAATATACCCTACATTATGTCAAGTCATTGCATAAATGTGTTTTTATTGTAAAACTAAATGTGAAATAGGGCCAAGTTATTGGAGGGACATCAGAGTATAGCAGATGCCATTAGAAGCGCGTTCCGAAGCGCGTTCCGCTGTTACTTCTCTAAATCACGTTAACTCCACAAGGGGTATATATAGGCTCAAGAGGACATATATGTTTCACATAGGGTGGTGTTTTCATTTCGAAGTTTTATTTGGTCCAATATTGAAATGTTGACAATGGCAGGCTGTGTTACCATTACACATTAATTTAGAACTACCTTTTATATCTATTTTGGCTCATTTGGTGGCTATTTAGTAGCGAAATGAAGAAACACAATGCATGCTGGGAACTCAGAGAGAGAGAGAGAGAAGGGTGACAGAGAAGAAGCAGTGAAGGCAGAGAATAGGCCTGCTTTTCAAAAGCGCAAAGCGCTAAATGTAGGCCAGCTCCCAAGATATAACTAGGCTGGTATTTAGCGCCGACACGCCCACTTTGGGACTGCGCCACGCCCATTCGGCCTAAAGCGCATTTGGCAGCCTAAAGCCTATTGCTATCTTGCCGAAACAGGCGCAAGGCACGTTTTTTTGCGGTTAATAGCGCCGATGGCCTGTGGGAGAATAGAGCCCGTAGTCTACGAATAATCATATATTGGGTCTCATAGGATTTGTTAGAGCATTTAATTTTCTTTGCATCCATTAAAATGTTTCACCACATCGACATCAAGATGAAATCCAAAATCTGTGTCTCATGATATTTTAGTATAGGGATATTAACAAACATTTGAATATAAATAAATAACTTTCTTCCTTAAAGAAGAAGCTTTCAATAGTATATTTTCCAAATGATTCGTACACATACCACTCTTGTATATTATTGATACCTCCTAAATTGTAAATAACAAAAAAGAAACATCACGGGCCCTATTCTCCCACAAGCCTTCGGCGCTAAAACGGGCCTTAAACGCAAAAAAACGTGCCTTGCGCCTGTTTTGGGACGATATCAATATGGCTTTAGGCTGCCAAATGCGCTTTAGGCCGAATGGGCGTGGCGCAGCCCCAGAATGGGCCAAAGTGGGCGTGTCGGCCTTAAATCTCGGCGTACTGATATCTTGGCACCTGCCTTAAATTTAGCGCTTTGCGCCTTTGAAAACCAGGCCTATTCACTGCGCCAGTGCACTTGTGCCTCTCCCCTGTCACCCTTCTCTGTCTCTCTCTGAAACCAGGCGTATTCAGTGCGCCAGTGCTCTTCTGCCTCTGAGTCACCCTTCTCTCTCTCTCTCTGACTCCCTCGCTCAAACAGACACAACACATAGCAGCCACGCAGCACCCAGCTTCCCATAGGAAATAGCAGTTGTAAGTTTACTGCCTGTGAATGTCCACTCCCAGCATGCAATTGGGTCCTCCATTTCGCTACTAAATATAGCCGAAATAGATATAAAAGGTAGATCTAAAATAATGTGTAATGGTAAGACAACCTGCAATTGTCGAACATTTCAATATTGGACCAAATAAAACATGAAATGAAACACCACCCTATGTGAAACATATATGTCCTCTTGAGCCTATATATACCCTGTGTGGATTTAACGTGATTTAGGTAAGTGACAGCGGAACGCGCTTCGGAAGCTTCTACTGTCATCTGCTATACTGTGATGTGCGCTCCAATAACTTCGCCCTACTCCACATTTAGTTTTACAATAAAAACACATTTATGCAATGACTTTACATAATGTAGGGTATATTTATGTGCATCATTCTACCTGCAGCAGGGGAGAGAAAACGATATCTTTCTGGACAAACTTTCACCAATCTAATAGGCTATATTTTTCTAGCTGATGCGTTTAGTACATTATTTTCACTTTGATCTTGCTATAGTGTAGCGTATTTACATGCTTGCAGTATTGAAACTGCAGTTAGATTGGTTTGAGAAGCATAATAATATGGAATAATAGCCTATAATGCAGACAGACAGGCTGGATGAAGAGAGGGGGGGGGGGGGGGCAGAGCGTTTGGCTTTCGTCTGGTTTTGCGGGATCACTGGAATTGGAGCTAAAAAGGCAAGCGTGCGATTCGTTTATTGCACTTATCCAATGAGCATGACGGTGCATAATTTTACGCCTAAAAGGCGTGGTTGTAATGCTTTGGGCTGCATCTAGCGCCAGCACGACGATATCAAGTGCGCCTTTCCACGCCCACTGCTTTGATCTGCGCCTGCCGCTCGGCCTAGAAACTGCGCCGATGCAACGATAGGGGCCCACGTTTATATTTGTAAGTCAAAATGATACAGTTGATGTCATCATGGGATAAGCCCATTGTGTTTGACCTGGTAGTCTACAGTAATAGTATCACAGCACTTCTACTTATAAATGTACATCTGTAAACATTTTCACTTGCGGTCATAAACTTTGTGTAAGCATACGGATGCATAGATTTAATCAAGATGTAAATATCATCTCTAGGAAGCCGGTAGACATTGTTAGTTTAATGGGTCCGCAATTTCCTAATAATTTCCTAGAGAGAACCATGATATACTAATTACAGAGAAAATAGAGGAAGAGTTACATAGTGGAGTTGATGAGTAGCCTACGCTGTCATTTCTTTTAGTTGCGGGGGGTGGGGGGTAGAATTTTATACAGTGTAGTAGTTACATAAAAAATTTCAGTTATAATGAACAAGTTATTATTCATGTAATTGTTGATATACAATAATATTAAATTAAAGGAAGTTATATTGATATTTGTTGAATAATTTATCTTTTATAAGCTTACGAAAAGAAAAACTACTGCTGACAATTTAACGAAATTTATTTGATCCCCGGACAATAAAAAAGTTCTAACATTGTCTTGAGTTGAAGTCAAGTCAAGTTTATTTGTATAGCCCTAATTCATGTGTCAGATGGCTTTACAGAGAACATGTATATCTAGACTAAGCACTTGAAATGTCTATAATTGCAGTTTTATATTGTTATTTGATTTTTTATATTGTAATGTAATTGTAATATATTCTTTATATAACATTATGTTCTGACATAAAGAAAGAAAAACACAAAAACCACAAACATCTACAGAAAACATCATACATACACATATAGATTCATTCAGAACATATCCACCCTCCCCGCAGGACCACAAAGATCTCAGTTTTGCAGTAAGTTGTGTTTTCCAGCAAGTACAAAATTCAATCATCACAGAACTTATTTTGAACAGATCATATTGATGTCCCGACCACAAAGTAAAGAAGAGATAAATGCAACCTTGCTATCTTGGTGATTGTAATATATTCTTATTGGTTTACCAAAGCTCAGATATCAGTTTTGATGTATTGAAAACGCACAATATGTGTATGATGTATGATCATGTATCATCATGTTAATACAAATATTTACCAGAATATATTTCCACATCATTAAAACAAATATATTCAGGAGAGAAACATGAACTTTAGAGAACATGACGTGTTTTTGAACCTTTTTTTAAGTGATAGAGTTCCTAAAACTGGATCTCTAATGGAAGAGTTAAGGCAATTTACCATCAGTGAATAAATACTATACCAATATTCATGATTTATGACTAACCATGTGTTAACCAAACAAAAAACACTAATGAAAACCAGGATATATCAAGGTAAATTTGAATATAGTATCCTATAGCCGACTCCAGGCATGTCCAAAGTCCGGCCCTGGGGCCAATTGCAGCCCGGGGGCAGATTTTAAGTGGCCTCGGCTTGTCTCTCAATACTATATGTGGCCCTCCACACAGTATTCGGGTTTCCATCCACCTGTTTTGATGCGAAATTTCAATTTGCGCATAAAAAAATTGAGTGGAAACGCTGCCTAATTCGCAAAAACCTCCAAATATCGCAAAAAGGGAGGCGGAAAAGTCGGGTGTATTGATAAAAAGAAAATGCGAAACGTGCGGTGGAAACAGTTTAAGCGATATTCCGTTGTCTCTCCATTCAAAAACAACACAGTTTGCCTTGATCACTGCAAAACATGACATGCCGTGTGTAGCCTCCACACAATAGGGCTACACACGGTAAATAATGGTACGCGCAGCACAATACCCGCCGTGGTAAACAGAAGAAGACTGGGATATTAACTTTAAGGCGACTCACTTCTAGACTTGAATGAAATTGTATTCACTTACTATCTGCTCCGTGGATTACCATTTTACAATTTCGGAGCCGAAATTGTAACATAGCAACAATTTTTTGGGAGATCGGATTGGGATTATAACGTTAGTTTGCCGAGTCGCACATGGTAATCCAGAAATGGCGTTATGGTACCTTTGTCTACTTGTAGATCATCAAGAAACTTTAAATTAATAACGTTAGATGTGTTTAACAGAGCTGTATATCGGGTCTAGCAGCTGATGAGCAGCTCAGACAGCCTCAAACACGAGGTGATTGACAGCTCTATAATTCGCAAAATAGCAGTGGATGGAAACGCGTATTGTTTCGCATTTTATTTTGCCGACTTATCGAAAATAAATCGATTAAAAGTTGCGATACATTTGGATGGAAACCCAGCTAGTATTGGTTAATCAAGCAAGTTCAATTTGCATTTTTTCCCTTCACCTAAAGATGACGGCACTATCATACAGTTTGTACAAGCACCAGGTAGGAACAGCACATGCAGAACTAATCTTTTCAGATGGTAAACAAAATACTTAAGAGTACAATTGTATGTGATTTGTGATTTCTTTTTTTATAACGCATATGCGAGAAGCCCCCCGGCATTTTCACATTATCTAATCTGGCCCCCATTCAAAAAAAGTGGACACCCCTGGCCTACTCTAATGTCATAATACAATATATAGGCTACTGTAAGACAGGCTATTGCATATGTGCCGTTCACTCTTGGCCGTATGCCAAACTCAATTAAACAATGTTAATGTTGCCTCGTTATCTGCAAGCTGCTGGTAGCCGACTTTTCCTAAAAGTGTCTGTATTTTCATTCAAAAACTTTTATATAAAAAATGACACATAAGGCAAAGAAAATATTATCATTTTGACCTATAAGCGGTCATATTGACCGTATGGATAAACGTATACAGTAGGCTAATTTAACTCAGAAATTAACCACCGCACGCTGACTGGAATGACTTACTGTGATTTATGAGCAAGATAACTTTTTTGATAAAACCCAGCTCCCAATGTCTAAGATAGTGTCAATCACCACCGACGGTGCGCCTGCAATGGTGGGGTGCACAAATGGCTCCATTGCCAAATGCAAGGACGCCGGCAACGCATTCCACGACTTCCAACTAACAAGCATAAAACAGCCTGATATCTATTGAAATGTACAGGTATTGTCTTGTGGAGGGTCTGTGCAGTAATGTAAGGCACTTTTTCACTGTCCTGTGGTGATAGATCGTGTTGAGCTGGTCAATTTAAAAGTAGCTCGCAAGGCAAAGAATTGAGGGGTACCTCAAGTATCCTAACACAATACTGTAAATGCATGAATCTCTCAGTTGGGTGTTTATCACGTGAGATTACAGAGTTTGGTATCTAGCAGTCAAAGCAGGCAAGCACGCAAGACATGTTCTCCAAAACACTTGTTTCTCCATCAATAAAAAGCACCTGCCAAAAACAGATGTTAAGCACACATGAAATATGTTTTTTCTTCAACAGCTAAATCAGGGATACTCAACTTGCTTTGCCCGAGGGCCACTTTTGCAAAATTATAGGAGGCCATGGGGCCAGTTAATAAACAAACATTAATATAATTTTTTCTGTAGCAGATTGTAGGTGTTTGGGCTGTCAGTTTGAGTTTAGTCTCACAATGTTGTGCACACAGGATAGTTAGTTAGGTTAAGTTAGTTAAGTACATAATTGTAAGTGCCTGGGTAAGCAGATGGCCATATTTGACCACTTAGCTGGAGCTCAGTCAAACTTTATTTAACATTAGTTTTCATTGTGAATTAGAAAATGGTCGGGGGCCCACTCAGCACTCTATCGCGGGCCGCATCTGGCCCCCGGGCCGCAAGTTGAGTATCACTGAGCTAAAGTAATTAAATAACTGTCCAGCTGTCAGTAGTCAGAGATAGACCGTTAGATGTGGAGAGAAAAGTTGGAACTTGCCTTGTGAGGTCACCAGGTCAGGGGATGCTATGTAGAGGAGCAGCAGGAGCGACCACATGGTGCAGCAGCTCCTGCAGAGTGAAGCAGAGGGATGCTCGCACAGCTTTATAAGGTGGAGGATGTGCTTCAAGCTCAGCCAAAGAGCGTGGAAGGAAAGAGACGTCACTCTGGCCATTTTTGGAAACCGAATGCGCCTCGCAGTGGTCAGCTGCGGCAGCGCTGGCCCCTATAATCAGCCTCTCTAAACAGTAACTCAACGGGAGAACACTCTAAACTTCGGGGATTCACATCTTTTCTGGGCGTACTGCAAATCTTGATTGAAGTGGTGTAGTGCAGGGATGTAAAACAACAATCCAAAAATCAAAAATGGCGGAGGCTGCTGGGCGCCGATGTTGCAATGGGGCAATATGGAGCTGCCATTTCTTACCATTAAAAGTTCTTTGGCTCAGCTAAGCACTCCCACCAAATACCAATAGAGAGGCAAAGTGACCGCCTACTTCCTGCTTCAGCACTGTACCAGAGATTTTCATCCGCCATTCATTTTCCCATAGACATTTCGTAAAGTGCTTATAAACATACTAGTTTTACTTGTTCAAACCAAACGGTACAGATATATTTAGGAACAGGAGAGACCACATAACATTTCACTCGGACCAAAACGTAAAAAATTGCGGATTTAAAGAAAATGTTTTTTCTATGTTGTTGTTTTTTGTTTTGGTCCGAGTGAAATGTTCTATGGTCTCTCCCGATTATAGCGTTAGCTGAACTGTTTGATTTGATGAAGTAAAACCATTTTTTATAAGCATTTTACGAAATGTCTATGGGAGAATAAATGGCGGATGAAAATCTCTGGTACAGTGCTGAAGCAGGAAGTAGGCGGTCACTTTGCCTCTCTATAGAAGCTGTGAATGACGTGTCTGAATGTCACAAAGGCAGTGCTGGGAAGGTAGATAATTTCCCCGTGCATTTCCCGCCCAAATCTACTTGGACCAATGGGGATGCTGTGAATAATTTTTGCTAACAAGAGGATGGTGTCCTTCATGATCTGCTCTAAAATGCATAACCATATAAATGATGCAGTGATCAAAGGTTGCTACTGTATATCCTTATTAGGTGATGCTTTCTTTGGAGGGGTGTGCATAAGACTGACATGACGCTGTCATAACCATGACATGGCACGTGTCATGAACATGAAGGAGGCTTTATGCATGTTTATGACTGTTGTCATTACGTGTCAACGTCTTCGTTACGACAAGTTGACATTAACCAAGACAACATAACCTGTCATTTGATGGGGCGGCTTTAGCTCAGGAGGTAGAGCGGGTCGGCCAATGACGCAAGGGTTGGCGGTTCGATCCCCGCTCCCTCCCAGCTGCGTCGTTGTGTCCTTGGGCAAGACACTTAACCCTCCTTGCCTCGTATGATTGGTATGAATGTAGACATGAATGATGGTGGTCGGAGGGGCCGTTGAGCGCCGATGTGTGGCTGCCACGCTTTCGAACCACCGGTACGAATGGTGTGAACGAATAATGATTCTGTGAAGCGCTTTGAGTACTTGGAAAGGCGCTATATAAATCCAATCATTATTATTATTATTATTATAAACATGACATAGCAGGCATTAAGTAAGCTCAAGTTTGATCCCTTTTGCACTTTTATATTGTATGCTGTATTGCTGCGCGGCCTCGCCCGCCCTGCAGCTCGCCCAGCTGGCCCTGCAGCTCGGATACGCAGCTCGGCCGCTCCTTGATGGCATAATTCAGGGATGCTGGATCACGTGTCCTGGAGCTGGCAACATACAGCTGTCCATGGCTGAAGACGGGGGTCAGAAGCCAGACTCCCACTTCTTTTTTGTGACATCACTGATCACTGATCAGAATCAGATTCAGAATCAGAATCACTTTTATTGCCACAGTATGCAAGTTACAGACGAGGAATTTGTCTTAGTGTCTGTATGCAGCGTAGCGGTCACATCAATATACAGAGATAAGAAGTAGGAAGATAACTAAAGACAATCACAAAGTTGCAAGTGCAATCAAATCGAGTAAATACTGTATATACAATATGTACATGGTGAAGTGTTCTGTGGATGATAAATATGAATTTACGTTGGATTTACATGAGATTTACAGACTGAGTTAAATAGACGTTAAATAGGCAGTGGATTTACATGAATTTACAGTCGGAGTTAAATAAGAGTTTACATTGAATGTAAATGAAATTTACAGGCTAAGTGCTGATGATGTCACAGTGTGATTTATGACATCACTGATGATGTCACACATCACTGGGATTGATGGCATCACTGATGATGTCACAGTGGGATTGATGACATCACTGATAGGTAGGTAGGTAAGTACTTTATTAATCCGTGAGGAAATTCAGGTATCCAGTATAGCAGCTCGCAGGCCAAAGACAAAATGAGACAGGACATAGCACAAACCAACAAACATGACAATACAGGACAATGCAGACAGTACAAGACGGTAACATGACAGGCAGGTTTCTGGTTAAAGATTAAGAAGTAAGAGCTAATTAAAAGATTAAAAGGAAGATTTAAAAGTTACCAAAATACTAAGATACAACTGCACGGTTACTAAAATACTAAAAAATACTAAAACACTAGTTGTCAAAATTGCACAGTGCCCATATCTAGTCAAATTGCACAGTGCCCATATCTAGTCCACAGCAGCGTCTGTGTCTGATGATGTCAGTGGGATTGATGACATCACAGTGGGACACATCACAGTGGGACAGACACAGAGACAGAGAAACAGACCGAGCCCTAGCTTGTAAGTCCAAAGCGACTTACAATAACACATTTTTGTCAGCAATAGAGCAATCAACTATGCAACACAGTTTATGACAGCTACAACTTCTGAAGAAAAGTTAGGTTTAGTTCTTTTTTCTTGCCATGTCATGGTTATGACAGTGTCATGTCAGTCTTGCATACCTTCAAAGAAAGTGTTAACGTTTATTCCTTATTTATAATTTGATAGTACATATTATGACTGAAATGTCATCTGGTGAGATATTTTCTTATCTCAATCGATAGTGAGGTGATGGGTGGGATATTTTCTTATCTCACACAAGACAGATTTGATCTAAGGCGCCATCTCTTCACACAGTTACACAGTCACCTCTTGACGTGAAAAATAGTTTATATTTAGATATAACATTAACAATATTCATCTGTATCTGTAAGTCTATTAAATTGTCAGTGTTAATTGAACTTAAAATCAACACAAACATGTTTATATACAGTGGCCCCTATCGTTGCATCGGCGCAGTTTCTAGGCCGAGCGGCAGGCGCAGATCAAAGCAGTGGGCGTGGAAAGGCGCACTTGATATCGTCCTGCTGGCGCTAGATGCAGCCCAAAGCATTACAACCACGCCTTTTAGGCGTAAAATTATGCACCGTCATGCTCATTGGATAAGTGCAATAAACGAATCGCACGCTTGCCTTTTTAGCTCCAATTCCAGTGATCCCGCAAAACCAGACGAAAGCCAAACGCTCTGCCCCCCCCCCCTCTCTTCATCCAGCCTGTCTGTCTGCATTATAGGCTATTATTCCATATTATTATGCTTCTCAAACCAATCTAACTGCAGTTTCAATACTGCAAGCATGTAAATACGCTACACTATAGCAAGATCAAAGTGAAAATAATGTACTAAACGCATCAGCTAGAAAAATATAGCCTATTAGATTGGTGAAAGTTTGTCCAGAAAGATATCGTTTTCTCTCCCCTGCTGCAGGTAGAATGATGCACATAAATATACCCTACATTATGTAAAGTCATTGCATAAATGTGTTTTTATTGTAAAACTAAATGTGGAGTAGGGCGAAGTTATTGGAGCGCACATCACAGTATAGCAGATGACAGTAGAAGCTTCCGAAGCGCGTTCCGCTGTCACTTACCTAAATCACGTTAAATCCACACAGGGTATATATAGGCTCAAGAGGACATATATGTTTCACATAGGGTGGTGTTTCATTTCATGTTTTATTTGGTCCAATATTGAAATGTTCGACAATTGCAGGTTGTCTTACCATTACACATTATTTTAGATCTACCTTTTATATCTATTTCGGCTCTATTTAGTAGCGAAATGGAGGACCCAATTGCATGCTGGGAGTGGACATTCACAGGCAGTAAACTTACAACTGCTATTTCCTATGGGAAGCTGGGTGCTGCGTGGCTGCTATGTGTTGTGTCTGTTTGAGCGAGGGAGTCAGAGAGAGAGAGAGAAGGGTGACTCAGAGGCAGAAGAGCACTGGCGCACTGAATACGCCTGGTTTCAGAGAGAGACAGAGAAGGGTGACAGGGGAGAGGCACAAGTGCACTGGCGCAGTGAATAGGCCTGGTTTTCAAAGGCGCAAAGCGCTAAATTTAAGGCAGGTGCCAAGATATCAGTACGCCGAGATTTAAGGCCGACACGCCCACTTTGGCCCATTCTGGGGCTGCGCCACGCCCATTCGGCCTAAAGCGCATTTGGCAGCCTAAAGCCATATTGATATCGTCCCAAAACAGGCGCAAGGCACGTTTTTTTGCGTTTAAGGCCCGTTTTAGCGCCGAAGGCTTGTGGGAGAATAGGGCCCACAGTATGTCCAATCAACACAAAAGATATGCTGCATATCACTTTGTTCATTCTTATAAAATATAGAACTCAGGTTAAAATATAGACTTGTGTTTGCTTAATTCACTAAATCTGGAAACACTATTAACTTATATAGAAAGCAGCCATATTCACAGATACAATACACAATCTGGACTCTTATCACACAAATAATAATACCAATAGCCTACTATCAACAAACTGGCTGAAATAATGCTCTTTCAATTATACTGCCAATTATACTGTTGGTATAATGGTAAATATGTATTTTCTCTTAAAGCCCACGCTTAATTGTAAATGCATTTAAGGCAAATGTCCTTATGTGACAATATATTGACGTAGTTTTACTCCCCCACCCCCCATGAAACCAAATACTGTGGTGTGCACTTTGCGTCCGATCTGAGATGTGAGTGTCATCCAGGCTGTGGTTACAGGTTCCAACTGACGCGTCTCAGCGCAGTGCTGTCAGGCTGTGGCTTTGTGGTCGGAGCTCCTGAGAGCTGTTGCACATAATCTAGAGACGATCACTAAACTAAAATACGGGTGGGGGAGGAGAGCAGAACTCTTTCACAACTGCTCTCAGAGTGTCCTTGAGCAAGGCACTATGGGTGAATTTGAGGTGTGGCGTTGCGGAAATAGAGTAAGTGTTCGCAGTCTTACTTCTCTGGATAAACCAAATTTAGGAACTGATATCTTCATGAAAGGGAAAGGATAGGTGGCATGAGAAAATATAAATCAGCAAATAAGAAAGGCACGAGCATGTCATGTTTCTAAGATATATGTTTTTTTTTAATAGCTCAAGGTTCAATATTTTAGCCAGTAGATGTTTCTTTAACATGCTCACTGTCACAAACCGGACTAAATTAACAAGCATAACTAAAACTGCTGGCAAAATAATAAGTCTCCCCACTCCCAACCTGTCAGCTCACCTGTAAGGCCATCACACCCATAGCAAATACAATAGCACACGACACCGCTCACCCACGACCTCCCTCACCACACTGCCCTCTGGGCGCAGGTACAGGATACCTGCAGCCATACAGGTAGCAGCCCTAAACAAGGTGACTCGCTGAGTGAGTCTCTCTTCTCTGTCTGTCACTGTGCTATACCTCATGTGATGTATATACTGTCTGGTACTGTTATGTGTTTCTACTTGGGATGTACAGTATAGTTACTGTTTGTAAGTTCATTTCTCAGACATGCAGGTAATAAAAGTTTTAAAAATATTATTATATTTATTTTGAAAAACACTGGACTAAAAAATGGTAGAAATGTGTTTCGGTGTTCATCCAAACACCATCATCAGTTTTTACAACTGATGACGGTGTTTGGATGAACAAACGTCTTGTTTTCTACCGGTTTTTAGTCCAGTGTTTTCTGTCTTTTTTAAATATACTGTATATATATATATATTATAATAAATTATTTTTAAAATTATTGTGTTGTGAAAAAGAAATCCCTCGGGGACAATAAACTGCGGGCCATTTGAAAGAAATAGGGGTCTCGCGAGCTACGCGCGCTCGATTCCTAGGCTCGCCCACTACGCTGCCTCACCCGCCCTGCAGCTCGCCCAGCTGGCCCTGCAGCTCGCATACGCACAGCGGCCGAGCACTGGCTGCTCCTTAAACACAATTTCAGACGGACAAGCCGTCTTTTATTATCACACGAACACTTCAACACATGCATGCGGCCACAACACACACTCATGCTGACGGTGGCCGATGAAATTTGTCCTCTGCATTTGACCCATCCAGGCTTGTCCTTTTCCTCCAGGGGGCAGGCCAGGAGCAGTGGTCGCTTTTTCTTTCCAGCGCCCGGGGACCAACTTCAGATGTTGTCGTCACTGGTCGGATGACGATCTTCTGCATGTTTTTAGTGGGGGGTTATGTACGGAGGAACCCCCTGGGGAGTACGGGGAGAACATGCAAACTCCACACAGAAAGGCCCTTTCGACGAGATAGCCCACCTGGGCAGTAGGCACTGAAGATATGGGGGCGTCACAACTCCAGCGCCCAGGCGAGAATCGAACTCAGGACCATCTAGCTGTGAGGCGACAGCGCTACCGACTGCGCCACCATACCCCTTGATGGCATACTTCAGGGATGCTGGATCACATGTCCTGGAGCTGGCAACATTCAGCTGTCCATGGCTGAAGACGGGGGTCTGAAGGCAGACTCCCACTTCTTTTTTGTGACATCACTGATCACTGATGATGATCACAGTGGGATTTATGACATCACTGATGATGTCACACATCACTGGGATTTATGACATCACTGATGATGTCACAGTGGGATTTATCACATCACAGTGGGACAGAGAAACGAAACAGAGCCCCAGCTCCCATTCATATACTGATGATGATGATGATGAGCTAGTGGGTGTAGTTCGGTCTAAAGAAAATAGTTCCTACATGAAACTCCACACAACAAGGTTTGTGGATTATGTTGAATAACCGGGTCATGATAAGAGACATTGCTGTTGAGTTTATCAAATGTATGTTTTTGTCACTTCGACCATCACAAGCCCAGTGTCATCCAGTTTCATTGCATTTGAGAGAAGGCAGAAATCTAACTAACACAAAGCGATCTAGGTGGATAAATAGCACTACAGGAGAGGAAAAATATATATTTTGGATTTTAGGGTGAGCTGTTCCTTTAATGTTTTGTAAATGATTAGTTGTCTAAAGCAGTGGTTCCAAAGTGGGGGTTGGGACGCCCCAGGGGGGTCACGAGATGATTTCCAGAATGTGTCAAATTGGCCTAAAGAATATGTGAACTAGAAAATGTGTGAAATACAATTTTAAAACTATTAAAAAGAGCACATTTTAAGCATAAGTGTTTGTTTTGTTTACGAAAATGCACACCGTTTCTATATGCTTCTACGACCTCCGGGGATAGACCCATTTCACGGGGGCCATTTTGTGCCGAAAAGCCAGGGTAAACACAGGTGCAAGCAACACACTAATGAGGGTTTTCCAATTCCAATGGTGGAAGTTGGAAACCCTCATTAGTGTTTTGCTTGCACCTGTGTTTACCCTGGCTTTCCGACACAAAATGGCCCCCGTGAGAAGGGTCTATAGTGGGGCTCTGGCACCGTTATTTTGGGGCTCGGGGGCTGAAAAGTTTTGGAACCCTTGGTCTAAAGGGTTGTGGGTCTGGGGATGTAGGGATGATTGTTCTGTTTACCATAGTCTTTTTGTACTATTTTAACATGTAATTTTCTTATCTTAATTATCTTCTTACTACGTTTTAGATTATATTTACCTACTGTTTTAAGTTTGTAGTATTGTAGTAGGGCTACATAAAATGAGGTGCCGGTCGGATTTGACCTGATTTTGGCTTGAGTTTGACACATGTGACTTAAATGGAATTTGTGAATTGTTTATAGTGTATAAGATGTAGCTTCTGGTCTGTTGTTGTATTTATTGTTAAATTGATTCATACAGTGTGTGCTTCAATTGCCGGTCATGCGCCGGTCATGCGCTTGGACTAGAGGACCATAATAGAAACAAGTCTTGGCATTTCTTGTGTTTCATCATAGATTGTTTTTAACCAGGTGCATTACATTATATTGTATGAAACTTAAAAAAATTATCAAAATCAAATCAAAAAGTTAGGTATTGGCACAGTACTAACTAACTCTATACTGTAGCAAAGACAAGGCAACATGAAAACTACAGTATATTAAAAAAAATAGACTTAAAAATGGATACAGTCTGCTGAAACAAGAATTAATTATTTAATCCCATTTCAAATCTATAATGTGGGTTATTGGTTTATCCTCCAGCAGACGCCGGGTGGTAGTGCATGCAGAAACACTGCTTATAGGAGCGTTTGCGTTGGTTTGAAATATCGACAAACAAACTACTACAAAGTTGTTTGGATGGAGCTTTCAGGGGCATTGATATGATCAGACAACATCTGGGGCTCGAACCAGAGGAAGTTACAGAAGTGCAGTAGCAGGGTCCGGGGGCCTCCTCCGCACGAATACATTTGACATGAACGTGCATGGGTGTAAATGATGCAGTAAGTAAACACTTTGACCTGCAGTCTGTACCAAAGATATATGTTGTGTGATGTTTGCCTTATCTGGTGCCATCTTTCTCTACTCATCCACTTCTGAATTCTGTTATCTCTCGCCTCCTGTCCTCTTCTCCTCTTGGCAGTTCAGTTCAATTTGGGCTGTAGGCTACAAAAGATCAACAGACAAACGCACTCATTAATGACTATATAAATCTCTAAAGGCTAAAGTATATACGATGTGTCCATCACTCCAGTGGTTCTCAAACCTTTTCACGTCAAGCACCCCTAAACTGACCCAAATTAGACCACGGATCCCCATCTGATGAGATTTCTGCTTTTTTTTAGATATTTTATTACAGAAAGTGTATGAAACCCGTGACCAAAATAGTCATACATTCTGTCATTGTGTTACTTATGGATGGAACTATAGTGAAAATAAATTATTCACCCTTCTGCTGGGGACCCCCTGGAACCCCCTGGAACCCCCTCAAGGACCCCCGGGGGACCCAGACCCCACTTTGAGAACCACTGAGCTAGGCTATTTCTTAACTACAAACAATCAAATAAACAAACAATATATGTTATATATATATATATATATATATATATATATATATATATATATATATATATATATATATATATATATAACCTATCGGTGTTTAGGGAAGCAAATTATTTCACCTTTCACCTCTCAGCTTTTCTTACAAAGCTGACATTTGCCCATGCTATATCACAGCTGTAATATGCTACACTATGGCCTGGGTGTAAAGCTGAATGTAGGCTGAATGAGCCAGCATTAGTACATTGAAATATAGGAGGGGAATTCATATAGGCCTGATATCATCATCATAGAAACATCATCCATAAAGGCAGGACGCTCTGTCTGTCTGTCTGTCACATTATCTGTCACATTATCTCGAGAATTGTTCGTTCGTCCGATATTCATTCACTCATCAGCTACTAATTCCAGGTGATTTAGTGACCCAGTGAGTGCACTTAGTTTATCTGTTTATGGGAAATGCATGCCTCATATGTATTTTTGAGAAAATAGGCTAAAACAAAACAAAGTCATTCTTAAAGTAATCTATTTTTTAAAGAGAGCCACTGCATTCACAATACCACCAATTTAAACTGTGACTGTAACGGAATACAGTTATTCATATTTTGTTTTTTAAATACTGTATAAATAATGTATTCCGTTACTCCCCAAACCTCCGAAGCGTTGATCGCCGAGTTCGATATGCATCCTGGCATGTACCTGCATGTACAGGTCCCCTCCCCAACACACACACACACACACACGCACACACACACACGTACACACACACGCACACACATGCACGCAGTCGCACGCACACACACACACACACGCACACGTACACGTACACGTACACGCACACACACACACATGCACACACAAACACAAAGCAGCCTGCAGTAGGCTACAAATTATTACATAAAAGTACAGCTTAAAAATAGTGTGAAAAAGTGTGGGGTGGGGGTTTCTCATACAATACAATCTGAAATATTAGGCCTAATAAATTTCTGTGCATCCAAAGTTGAGAACAATTCATCAAAATCACTTTCATGCAAGTATCCATGGTAAACCAATTACCTAAGTATTTTTTAGCAGCTGGAAAGCTAGAAGGGGAAAAATTAGAAGAAGAAAAATAATGATAATAAATGTTTTTTCCCCCTATATATTTTTTCTCAAGTCTTTGGTATCATTAGGCAGACACTGCATTTTATTTTTTTGTTGTTTTTAATGTATTTACTGTATTTAATAAAGAAATGTTAAATAACATTTAAGGTGTGATTATTATTTTATTTTGGTGTGCATTTGTCCTATGCTGTTTCATTTGTCTTTTTTAATCGTTCACTTTAAAATGGTATTCATTTTATTATTATTACTATTATTATTAATTTTACGTTACTTTTTTAATTCATGTAAAGTACTTTGGAGCATTTTGTTAAGTAAAGTGCTCTTTAATAGTTATTATAATACTATCACTATTACTAGTATTATAATTGTTGCTCAGATTTGTACTTATCTAGCACTTTTGAAAAGTGTTATATACTGTAAGTACAGATTATATTATTTATGCATGTATTTATTTATTTAATAATGTACCGTATTTATTTATTTACTAAGCAATCAGAAGCAAAGGCACAGCCTTGCATGTACATTTAGGTTAGGTTTAGTACAACATTGCTACTGATTGTAATGATTAACATTATTATTCTGTTGGGGGGGGGGGGGGACGTGGAATTGAATACAGTAGAAGCCTCGGCCGTGCTAATGCTAATACGTAGCCTGCCTGGGGATGAGTGAATGTGGGGGCTGAGGGCATGGGTGCTGTTGTACTGTTAGTTTGATCTGTTTTTCATTCCTGTCAGGTGCCCCATTGGTCATTTTGGCCCCTGAGTGATTTTTCTCTGCAACTTTGAGCCCAGCTGTCTAAGTGTATCTAATAAATAATAGTCAACTTTTATTTGAATGATATCAAAGTGAATAATTAGCATTCAACTTCAGGCCCTGTAGTCTAATTATTAAGCAAGATCCAAATAGCTTTTGGATTGGCGTGAAATGTGCTCAATTTTCTCACTCTGAACAACAGAAATATTCGAATGAGTGTTTTACGTGAAGGTGGTGCGTCATTCAAGGCGTGAGCGGCTGCTTTGACAAACTATTTTGGGTTTATCAGTGAAGTGATCAGAGATTAAGTGCAACTGAAATCAGCCACGCGTTTACTGGAAGTGCCAGTTAAGCAGAAATTAAGCCACAACCCTTTGGGCGATGTCTCACAAACCAAATGTTCCATCTAGAACAGGAAACTGTGATCTCACGCTCGCTGCGCCTCCCATTCTAAATAAATGGTCAGGAAACGTGAAATCATCAGTTTCACAGTGTCTAAAAACTATCTGCGCCCATAGAGTGAGTGAGTTTCAGTTACTGTATTTCCAATGTCATGTTCATGAATCCATTAAAAGTCATTTATTATTAATCATTTTTATCAAACTGAATATAGATGTAAAGGGCACTCTCACCGGCAGCTGCTCCTGTGTCCAGGGTCTCAAATGTGACAATGTGACTGGAATACACTCACCCAGCACTTTATTAACACCTGTACACCTGCTTATTCATGCAATTATCCATTCAGAGAAGCATGTGGTAGGCAGCAGTGCGAGGCATAAGATGCTCCAGATCCAGAACATCCAGGGCAGCAGCTTCAGTTAACATTCACAAATCCAGCATCAAAGACATGCATGTTAGGGTTAATACTCCTGTCAGTGCCCCGGACCAAGGCACTGACAATCAAACTGGAGTTGGTCCCCGGGCGCTGCACTGTGTGGCTGCCCACTGCTCCTAGTTATAGGAAGGTTCCTAGTAGAGGATGGGTCAAATGCAGAGGATGAATTTCCCCATAGGGACAATAAAGAATAGCTTAACTTAACTTAGAATGAGGGGGGGGGGGTGATCCCAGTGACTTAGTGACCATTATATGGTTGGTTGTTGGTGCCAGGTTTGAGTATTTCTGAAATTGTTGATCTCCTGGGATTTTTTGCGGACAACAGTCTCTTTATTTTTTTAAGTTTATTTTCACTATAATTCCAGACATAAAATAACACAAGGACAAATTTGACTATGTTGGCCATGGGTTTCATACACTTTCTGTAAACATCTAAAAGCAAAAATCTGATCAGATGGGGGGACAAAATCTGATCAGATGGGGGACCAAAACTTAGCAAATCGGGGTCCATGGTCCAATTTGTGTCAGTTTAGGGGTCCCCGACATGAAAAACATTTGAGAACCACTGCTCTCGAGGTTATTACAGAATGGTGTGGAAAAACAAACGGCATCCAGTGAGTGGTATAGATCTGCAGACAGAAATGCCTTGTTGATGAGAGGGGTCAGAGGTCAGAGGAGAATGGGCAGAGCTGACAGAAAGGAAACAGTTATTCAGATAACCTCTTTACAACTGTGGACAGCAGAAAAGCATCTGAGAAAGACAACACATGGATCCTGGAGGCGGATGGCAGTTTGGAAGCCGGTGGACACTGAGCTGAAAGCTGATACCTACCTACCCAGTATTAGTAGGTGTTCCTAGTAAAGTGCTCGGTGAGCATATATAACCCTCAGTGGCCCCACACGCAGTCCCGCAAGACAGTGACATTAAACGTCACTGCATTCTAGTGTTATATTGCAGAACACATCATAGGAGGACAAACTGGCCTCATGGATTCCCCCAGAAAGTTGTTAGGCCTGGTGGTTTTTAGTCACATTTTTTGGGGGGGGTTTCTACCATTTTTCTCCCAACTGTACTTAGCCAATTCCCCTCTGCAGTCCCCAGTCTTTGCTTCAGCCCCTCTGCCGATCTGGGGAGAGCCATAGAATAGCACATGCTTCCTCCGATACACGTGCAGTCGCCAGCTGCTTCTTTTCACCTGACAGCGAGGTGTTTCACCGGCCAGGAGGTAACGCATGGGAGGATCACGCTATTCGGCCCCAGTTCCCCTCCCCCCGAAGGGAACTGGGGGTGGTAGAAATGTGATCAAACTGATTATTACTGCATCATTAAATACTGCAGAATTGATTCTATACAGCCGATTATGAGACTGAAAATGGACATTTAAAGCTGATACCACAAGCATTATTGTACTGAAGCAGCCAATAGCAGGTATTTTGTGTCAATATACAAATATCTTCAAATGTGATGATTTCCTTGGCCAGGATTCAGTGTTTCCCCAAGACCCCCCCCCCCCCTTTACCCAGATTTATTAAATTATTTGGGGTTAGGAAGAGGCAGGTGTCATTCCCTGTTTTACAGACTGTTGAGTAAAATCTCCCAAACCACATTCGATTTTCCTCAGCCATCTAATCAACAATACTATCAATACCATTAGTATTCTGTCTGTGTGGAGTTTGCATGTTCTCCCCGTGCTCCCCCAGGGGGGTTCCTCCGTATATAACCCCCCCCGTTAAAAACATGCAGAAGATCAGATCGTCATCGTCATCCGACCAGTGACGACAACATCCGAAGTCGGCCCCCGGGCGCTGTACGAGAAAGCGACCACTGCTCCTGGCCTGCCCCCCGGAGGAAAGGACAAAGCCAGGATGGGTTAAATGCAGATGACAAATTTCACCGGCCACCGTCAGCATGTGTGTGTTGTGGCCGTCCGTGCATGTGTTGATGTGTAACCGTGTGACAATAAAGACGGGCTTGTCCGTCTAAAATCGTGTTTATTTTTATTTTTATCGTATTATCATCATCATCATCATCATCATCATCATCATCATCATCATCATCATAATCATCCATTATTATTAGTAATAGTATCATGATGATGATTATAGCTGCAAAGTGAATCATGACTGCAGCAATGGGTATTTAAATTAGGGTATAGTATTGTTATAATGCCACCTACTGGTGAAAGCCTACCACAAGATTTTGCATGTTACTTCAGAGTCACATATGTGCTGTGCACCAAATTTGCGTATGATAGCACAATGCGTCCATGAGTTACAGCGGGGTTGGTAAAATGTACATTCTGTGAATTGAACAAAGAATTTGGGGTCACAGTTTTTATGGATAGTCCAATGTTGACTTTCAAATGACTACTGTATCACTGAGGTTCAAGTGATGCTCAGTTAGACTAGGGTCAGTAAGTACAGTAGGTTGAGAATCAGCATTGTTCCATCCATATAAAGTTTTACTCAATGTTGTTTCTATAACTTGTAGTTCAACAGTTATAATCAAAATGGTTGTTTGAATAGCGCCCCCCCCCCCCCCCCCCCACATGCGCGCGTGTGCGCATGCATGCACACACACACACACACACACACACACACACACACACACACACACACACACACACACACACACACACACACACACACACACACACACACACACAGTGAAGTTGATGTTGTTCAGAGCCTTGCAGAGGTAGGTTTACACCAGTAGGTGGCAGAAACACACAATTTGTTTCAGTAATATCAATTCAGCTGGAAAAGGAGCTGCATCCTAGATGTCATTACTGTATTTTGAAAATGATTATCATTAAAATCTGTGATAAATGATTAATGTAGGAGTGAAGATACTTTTGTTAAAGTGCTCCAGATTTCCATTTTGTAAAAGCTTGTTTCAACTTCACTCCTGCATTGCTGAATTTGTGTGGTTACATACATGGCAAATAGGAATGTAACAATACATCGGAAGACCGTTAAAAAAATATTCTAATTCAAAGATTCAAATCAAAATAAAGTTTTTGTCTAAGAAATAATTAAAGGAACATTTGTCTGCAATCTCATTTTGTAAAAAAAACAACAACGTGAGAAAATCATATCGTAAACTCATTATCGTGAATCGTATCGAATTGTGAGTTGACTGTATCGTTACATCCCTACTGGTAAAGACGCTGCCATTCTAAATAGTTGTGTTTGTTTGTAACACCTGTCTTGAGCCACTGACTTCCCTGTGGCCATCAGTGACGTGATGACCTTCCATTTCCCCTCGAAGGCTGGAGTGAAGTCAAGGTGGAAAACTCACAGACAGAGAGATAAAGCAATGAAGCAGGAGATACTGGGAGTCGGTGTGGTTCCGACTGACCCATACTCTCTATATAGAGGCTGAGTCGCCCGGGCAGACGAGCATCATGTGCCGGCCGGTTCTATAAGTGAACAGCCGGGCTTGACGGGGCTCCTCCTCTATTCATTTTCTCATCCTTGTGTTGCCAGCGACGGTTTAAAACAGACAGTACCACTCGCATCCAGAACTCTGACACCTCGGTGAGAGAGGGGGGCATCATCATCAGAGTTGTGAATCACACAATGACAATTGGTTGTGAAGGAAACCCCTGGCTACAGCACAGACGTGTGCTTCAGTGAACTGAAGTCTTACAATCCTTACAGTATCAATACTGAAAGAATATTACAATACAATACTGAAAATGTAAAGGCTTCCATCAATATAGGCTCAATCGTGTGATTGTGTTGTTAAAACAGTTGGTGATAGTGACTTAACACATTTATTTACATAGTTAAATATCTTTGAGATTATAAATGTAAGTGCAGTCTCCTTTTCTATACCTCACCTCTTTGCTACTGCCTAGGTCCTGCCTGCCTGCCCCCCTGACCTCCTCCTGCCTGCTGGCTGTCATTTCTGACCTCCCACCTCCCTCTGCAGAACAGAACAGCACAGTGTCAAACTCACAACCACAGACTGCAATGTCATCTCTCTAATACAAGTTTCAACTTACCGGTACTCTTTTTTAGCACCAAAAAGTGCCGGATATCTCCTCTCCTCTTGCTCATGTCGACCCTGCGCATAGAATTATTCGGGGTTCAATAAATATTGGGCAAGAAACAGGCGCACTGCAGGCGCAGCTAGCTAACACATTATTAGTGTTAGCTAGCTAACGCAAACGCAAGCTAACTAGAAACTGCTCGTTCAGCCGTAGTCTAGACACGTAACAACTTAAATCGGAAACTCTGAAGGTAAGACAGTAAACCTAACGTTACATTAACCTCCGTCCATCTCTACAGCTCAGGGACTCCTAAAACACGGTATTCTATAAAAACTTACGTCCTGTCTTGACTCTTGTGTGTGTGAAATGGCTGTTTTCAGGGTGAGTTCCCAACAGCTCGCGTGCGCGACACACGCGATCGACTGAAGCCTCCAGGCAGATGTTCAACCAACGCTACTTTTAAAGAATCTAAAATATATTTTATAATATAAATTCCATTGCATATAATTCAATTTGTGTATTACATTTGATGGCTGCTGATGTCTTTACTATTCCTACCATATTCTAAAATGTGGAAAATAGTAAATAATAATAGTAAAATGTATAACAACAATAATAATAAAATAATCATAATAATCATCATCATAATAATAATAATAATACAAATAAAAATGTGGTTTGTCCAAACTGTCACTAAGTTCTGCATTTCTGTATGCACCTGCACATATCACACCTCAATGTATAGGCTACAGTCAGTATGTGCCTGCATATTTCCGTGTGCAAAATCTTGCAAAAATAATCTGTCTAGTTAGAACTCATCAGTGTGTATTATGCTGATTCCTGCTTGTGTATATAGCAGAGCAAACACAAGGTATATTGATTCTTTGTTCCACAGAGATGCACCATAGCTTCACGATGTTGTGGGGCTGCAGCAGGAACAGAATAACACATGTGTCTCAGTTGAAGGAGTGTCACACCCTGCCAGCATCATGTGCACCATCAGACCCCGAGTCATCATTTCCTGCTGTGGATCTATTTCTTCTCCACCTGGGCGCAACAGTCAAATGACATCTGTGATCAGAGAGGCAGTGCCAAATGCCTGGCAGCTATCAAAGTCAGTCCTGTGAACTTGTGAAGAAGGGCCCTCTGTTGTATTCCTTTAACTTGTAACCCATCATTCCCCCAAAGCCTACATTAAACCCCCTCTTCAGTTCCAGACTCTTATTTGAGATCCCAGCAGCAGCATCAACAAAATGCTTTGTCTTCAGTCCAAGCAGTACACCCCATTACATAGTTAGGATATGGTAATTATAAATATGTCAGAGCAGACACCAGACTTCCAACTGTGCATGCGGCTCTGGGCCTAACGCCACTCCTAAACACTTTTCCTCGCCATGCCAACAGAAGCCCAGAATGGCGTTCATCAGCTTAATTGCTTTGCCGCCCTTAAAATCAATTAGGTCTGACAATGGTTCAGTGGTTCTTCCTCGCCTCCTCTCTCTCTCTGGTGTCACTGTCACCCCGCTCTGTCTGCCCAGTAATCAGGCTGGCTGGGGAAGAGAGAATTGCACTGTATGACGTGTTTTATACAGGAGACGTTGGTTAATGAGGCTAATGTTGTTGTTGTTTTTTGCTGTCTCGCTTGTGCCGAAAAGGTTTTGACTCCTACTTCCTGGTGGGCGCATAGATTCTGCGCAGTAGTGTTTTTCTTGGCCCCGCCTACGCCTACATGAAGTCTAGCAGCCAGCGCCACAGAGAGAGGGGGAGCTCCAGAAAACGTCTCTTGATGGCTTCTAAAGAAAAACGCAATAATTTAAAACTTGATTATTCAAAGAGTCGTTTTTGACTTTGAGTGACAGCCAGAAATGTGTCCCCCGAGTTTTACAGCTGCTTCTTTCCCCATGTATGTCTATGGGAAAAAGGCGTCACGTGACTTGCAATACCAAGTTTGGCGCCAAAATAGCTTCACAGCCCACGGCATTCCTGGAGGCTTGGTGTTGTCCCTTTTCTTCCCATCAGCCTCCCACATCTTTGGGTTTATAACTTCAGTCTAAATGGCCCACCGTACTGTGTTTCATTGTGTGTGTAAAGCAGCAAGGTAGCCTAATGCACAAGCACAGGGGCGTTCCTGGTGAATATTCATCAGAGGTCAAAGTTCACCCGCAACCCAATTACATGCTTGTTTAACGTGCTGGATCACCGCCGGCTTTGTGATCGCAACGCATGGAGAAACACTGTAAAAAAAGCGTCTGATCTCCCAGCATGCACAGGGGTGTGATGGTGGCCGGTGTTTCCTGCAGGCAGGACTCCTCCCGTGACGCTTATTGCATCTGGCGTGTCGTTTTGTTGGAGAGGAGCGAGGAGGAGCGAGGAGGCTCATTTGAAGAAGCAGGCCAACCGGAGCCATACACATCCAGTCATTACCACTGCCAACAGGAAATGCTCATGCTCATATCATTTTTTCCTCTCTCTGCAGGAGCGCTCCAGCTGCACACGTTTGAAGTGGGTTTTGATGTTGGCTTCATCTATAATGGATCGGGTGACCCCCCCCCCCCCCCCCGTGACAGCCCCCCATAGAGAGGCAAAGTGACAGCCCTACTTCCTGCTTCAGCACTGTACCGGAGATTTTCATCCGCCATTTATTTTCCCATTTTTGTAAAATGCGTATAAAAATTGTTTTCTTTCGTCAAGCCAAACAGTTCAGCTCTATTTAGAATCGGGAGATACCATAGAACCATATTTTACGTTTTGGTCCGAGTGCTCTCTCCTGTTTCTAAATATATCTGAAGCGTTTGGTTTGACCAAGTAAAACTATTTTTATAAGCAATTTATGAAATGTCTATGGGAAAATAAATGGCGGATGAAAATCTCGGGTACAGTGCTGAAACAGGAAGTGACGTTTCACTTTGGCTCTCTATACACCTCCGCGGAGAGAGGGAGATAGACACTCCCCCGTCATCATCTCCTCCCCTCTGCTGTCTCCTCCTCTCTCTCTTTCTCACCTCCCTCCCCTCGCTCTCCCCCCTCCCTCCATCAGGAAGAGGAAGAGAGGGGGGTCGGCAGTCAGGACAAAAACAAACACACACAGGATATATGGAACCAGACAGCAAGTCAAAATAGTTTATTATAGAATAGAGTTCATAGTCGAGGCACTACCTCACATTTAGTATAGGCACTGAACTACTGCACTGGAGTCACAGCCACCACTCTGTCTGTCTCTGGAAACCAAAGCCTGGAAGACACACTGTCATTTACACAGAATATGTTATAAATAAAGTGATGATGTACATGATGTACTGTATGGCAAAAATGGGAGCGGATTGGGATGGGAGTCATTCTACTGGGATTTGGAGTGTTTTGTGGGAGTGGGATCCGACAGGAGTGAAAAACCACTCCCGTCTCACCCTCTATTTCCAACCAAAGAAAGTACTGGGCCGAAGCTTTTACATGGCTATTAACCGCTAATATTCTCCTGTTGAGCGGATTACCAAAGGTTAATAGCCTAACTGCCCCTTTCATACGCAGTAACATCTCATTCTGAACGGGCTGGTCTATTCCATGTGAGGTGGTTGCATAGGTCATTATTATTCTGATTAGGCTATTATTCAGATTATGTCTGCAATATCCTCCATGTAAATGTATCCGATTTATGTCCACAAGTATAGCTGTTTGACCACTGCTCTAAATGAAACAATCTCTGCTCTCAGCTGCTCAGTCAGAACAGTCTCACCCACGACCCACTGAACTCCATTTAGAAAATCGCTTCTTTAACGGCACCCTTCGGTGTAAACAATGTGACTTGCAGGCTTTGGTTGAAGTGAGGCAGCCGTTCCTGTGTACGTCACTTCCTGTGTACATCACCCTACAAACATCATGTTCTTCTACCACAGAACGTCTTCAACAGGCCACTTTAAATGGCCTCTGGCGCCCCCTTGGACTCATTAAAACACACTGCAGCTCTTGTTGTGTGGGGGAACCACCAGAGATAGTCCCCACTAAAACACTGCTGAACCGACATGAACCAATGACAGCGAAGACAATCGTTCAGTAAACGCCGACATAATATGCCCTCTACTGTTTGTCGAGCTGCAGAGGAGAAACGGTTCTCGCTGTGATAGCATACAGTAGCCTTATCTTGTTTGTTCTTATAGGGATTACCATATAGCAAAGAATATGTTATTATCATTTTGTGCAGAATATGCACCTGGCATGTCAGTGAATGTGCTGGTTCTTGTGAGTAGGTTGTTTGAAGTGACACTGCGCTGCATGGGAATGAATAAATGTATAAATGTGTCTGTGTGTTTTGCGTGAGCGTCCATGACTGAACGCCGTCGTCTATGTGCTTCTAATTATAAAAAATAAAACGACATAGGTGTTTTACCGGATTCAATATTTAAATAACAATATAATTTGACACTTTACTGCTTCACACTCATGTGTTTCTGTACATCTCTCCCCTGCTTTACATTTACTTGTCTACATTTCCGCCGTGGATTTGAACACATTTTACCAAGTTCAGCGATGGCATTTGTACACACAGGGCAGTGCCCAACCATTGAGACCACAAAGCGGTTGACCAGGTTTTCACCATGTTAATCACTGAAGGGAAACAGCACAGTACAGCGAGAGAGAGAGAGAGACCAGACCAGACCAGGAGAGCGATACCCAAAATGTCTGTAACAGCACAGAAACCCTTCTAGGATTCAGGGGTCAAAGACCACAGAGACCAGCGGCTCTCAATCTGGGTGAGTTGTGAGATGATTTTACGGCAGTGGTTCTCAACATTTCTTCACATGAGGGACCCCCCTAAACTGACAAAGATTAGACCACGGACCCCCATTTGATAGGATTTTGTCCCACGCTCCCCCATATGATAATAAGATGGATGCTTTTAGATGTTTTATTACAGAAAGTGTATAAAACCCATGACCAAAATAGTCATTGTGTTACTTATGAATGGAATTATAGTGAAAATAAAGTACCGCCGTTTCGGCTGGGGATCCCCTGGAACCCGCTGAAGGACCCCTGGGGGTCCCCGGACCCGCATTTGAGAACCACTGATTTACGGAAGGTGGACAAAGTACTTTTCTCATGATCGTTGCTAACGAAAGCATTGTTTTTTTCCTAGCAAAAATGGTTTAAAGCTGCTAGGTTTATTCAAATGATTGCAAAATATGGTATCAAATTCACCCTCTTCCACACCCTTGTAAAAGAGGGTTGCTGTTTGTCATTTGGAAGGGTTGAGAAGCACTAGTGTAGGTGAAGTCATGTAGCCTACAGTATACCAAGTATATGAAGTACAGGTACTACTGTAGCTGTACTGCTACTTTCTTCTTCTGAGTATATCAACCTGTGATGCATACTGCTTAAGGACAATACGGGGTATCTACGGTACTGTATACCCCCACCTCCTCAATTACTGTACTTCATTACAGCACCAAAATACCTGTTGGTGCAAGCATACCCCTGATAATTGATAACTGATTTGGACCAATTAGTGTGCGCTTCCACTTTTTAATACGTTTTTGTCTGTGCAGATTTTAGAATGCACCACAAACTTATAATTGAGCCAATTGAGAGTTTTGTGACTGCAAGGAATACAAAATAAAATATGGAGGCCCGAGGCAAAGCTCTGCGAGAGGAATTACTGGGATACATAAGTGGTGACAAACACTTTGGGGAACGCATGTCTGGATCTGGACGACACCACGACAAACCTGTTAACCTCACAACCTGAACCACAACACAAAGAATCAGAGGGTCAAGTAACAAACGAACATGAACGGTCAACCCACTAAATAAATCACTCGCTAAATCTAATCTAAGAATAATCAAGGCTGATGTGAGCAAAGGGGATACTACTACAGCATTTAGGCCGAAAGAAAACAAAAACAAGACATGGCTATGCTAATGTAAAGAGGAACACAGCTATGCTACCTGCAGGTATTCAAATTTGGCCCGCATCGAAAATGAAAAAATAAAACCTGCAACAGACCGAGAGGCTTTTCATGGTCAAAAATTAAGACACAGTTCTGCATTGATCTTTGAGTAGTAAAACCGTAGTAGCTACTGGCAGGCGCACACACCAGATCGTTAATACGTCATTTTGTAGGCGGCTGCTGGTGGCACATGTTCCCGCCCCCTTTTAGGGGGGAAACACAAGCTCCTCCCCGTTGACTTTCAATGTAAAATAGCACTACCCAAAAAATATATAGAAACATAACAGAATCAATCTCGTTTATTAATGACCCCAAAACACCATGACATGACAATATATTACAACTCGGCCGGCCAAGATACACCGGAAATATGACTTTGACCCATCTAAAATCATGTAACTCATGACCCGTCTCTGATCTAGTTCCGGTGTCCGCCTGTTGCTACTTTAGTCTTCCGACATTAAATGCTGTTGTAGTGGAGCCCAGCGTCGTTGTAGGCTACTTGGCTCGGGGCTGTAATGTAAATATGTGACATGAGTCACATGATTTTAGATGGGTCAAAGTCATATTTCTGTTATTTTTCTATATTTTTTTGGTAGTGCTATTTCACATTGAAGTCAACGGGGAGAGGCTTGTGTTTCCCCCCTAAAAGGGGGCGGGGCCTAATTGCCCATCTGATGTATGGTGCGGTGTAAATTCAGCGTCTTTGCACTGTTGTGAATGTGGCCCTCCGTTGTTTGGTCAGAACCTGAGTCTGTTTAGTATGTTTTTGGGGGTCAAAGGGCACGTGTCTACAAACGTCTGAGAGGTAATGACACACAACACATGGCACATTTTGGGGGGGCCATGCCAATCACGTCCGTTTGCTCCGGACATTTCAAATGTGGCTAAAAGTCCATGTAGGACTCGTGCATCTGTTGCCAGTCACCATTACGCCCTATAGGGTCTTACTGTAAAAAAAACAATGTAATTGTTATGGCATATTTGCCCTATGCCTCGCATCAGCTTTTTAAACTTCTTCAACCCAAGACACGCTATGAAAGACTCACACTCTGCTCATCAATCCATATTGTTACTCCATATTGGCTCCCGATACATTTACACATTTATTTGAGTATCCTCCGCACATCAAGCGCCAAAGTTGCTTTTAACTGTACTGAAGCATCCTGCTGTTTTGCTCGAACCTGTTGTCAGGGGCAGGTTGAGGAGTTCAGGCCCCTGAGTAAACTGTTGCTGTCAGGACTGTTGACACGTACGTCAGGTCAGGAGCCAGAAAAATAAAGCGGTTTAAAACTCTTTCTGAGGTCAAAAGGGTCAGAGGATGAGGGAGGGAGAGAGATGGTAAACAAAAAGAAACTAGAGAGAGAGAGAGAGAGAGAGAGAGAGAGAGAGAGAGCGAGAGAGAGAGAGAGAGAGAGAGAGAGAGAGCTCTGGAGTGTGGCATATAAACTGTGTTGTAGAGCCGGAGAAACTTAAGGCCCCCGCAGAGCACACCTTGGGCATCCTGCAGACAGCTCGCAGAAGTGGAGAGGGTGTGTCAACACACACACACACACACACACACACACACACACACCCACACACACACACACACACACACACACACACACACACACACACACACACACACACACACACACCCACATACACAAACACACACACACACACACACACACACACACACACACACCATCCTGATCACATGACGTTGATCAAGTTATCAGTCTGGACTTCCAGTCGTCCGCATCGATTTCCTGAAGTAACAATGTAACTGGCCAATCAGGTAAGTGCGTTTCCCGAAGCAATGAGTGGTAACATTAACATTAGCGGAGTGAACACAGCCATAAGTGCAGCTATTGCAGAAACAGACTCGATAACAACAATTAAACAAGAACAAGAGGACGCACCAGCCGAGTTTCTCAGCGGAAAAGACGTTTTGGCGGCTGCACATTCTGGGGGCAGACATAGCTTTCTCTTTCTGTTCTTTATTACTTTTCTTACTCCGTCTTATCTCTGTCTCCCCATCTCTCTAATCTATACTATCTCTCTCTCTCTCTCTCTCTCTCTCTCTCACTCTCTCTCTCTTTCTCTCTCTCTCTCTCTCATCTGACAGTCGAGCGTCCCACAAGCATGATAATTAGTAGACAGTAACCTTATGTGCTAAGAAAAAAAAAAAAAATCTCGTTAGTGGAAAGTTGCAGGAATGCTGGGCTAGACTCAACACCCACTCATACAAATGCCAGAAGCACTAATGAGTGAGTCAACTACCCTAGCTGTCATGTAAAGAAAAAAAAACGACTACAATACGTATATTATCGATTGAATCTAATCTGAAGTTTTACATCTCGTTTTCTCAGTAAATGGTTTATAATTCCATTGATTCAGTGCTGCACCGCCATCTGGGAGCAAAGCAGCAGCGCCAGGATGGACTCTTGTGTTACAGCACATTACCTCTGCTGGGAGGAGCTGACTCACAGGGGGAGGAGCTGACTCACAGGGGGAGGAGCTGACTCACAGGGGGAGGAGCTGACTCACAGGGGGAGGAGCTGACTCACAGGCTCTATGCTCTTGAAAGGCATACCAAAAAATATGGCTGATGAGGCAGAAACGGGCCACAGCAGAATGACTGCAAGAATGTGACAATATGACAACTCCAGGCTGCACAATAGGAATGATCAGAGGCTGCAGGCCCCCCTGTGCCGGACCACCCTCCGTGCCCACCCTATGCCGGACCAGAGCCATGTATATAGTAGCGCGATACCCCGTCCTGGCTGCTCATTGGCTAATGAGTGACGCATTTTGGTCCTCCACTGACGCCACTCTCTCTCTAAATTGCTCTGTGCCGGACCACCCTCCGTGCCCACCCTATGCCGGACCACCCTCCGTGCCCACCCTGTGCTGGGTCACCCCCACCTTCCCTCACCTCACTTGCACGGGTCACAGAACATTCTGCTCTTACTTCCTCCATCATCTTCTCTCTCTAGCGCTGGCCCACAAAGCCTCAACCCAACAGCCTGAACATTTCCCCACAAGAACCTTGTCAGAATATTTCCTGATTACTCCATAACTAACATCACCAAGTAACATGGGGGTGAATGTGGATTGGTTCCATTTTGGAACCAGCCTCAAGTGGCCATTCGAGGAACTGCACTTTTTGGCACTTGCGCAAAAGGCTCCATGTGTCCAGGCCTGAGGTTGCCACTTCGATTAGACTTGTGCTGTTGCACATATTGACATAGTAGACTGAATCCTTGCATTTGTTTTGAACTTCTGGCATAACGATGGTCAAATTTAAAGAACGTCTCCAATGATGAACCACTTTAATCCAAGTATATTGTCTCCTATTGGCCTTCGTAAACCCATATCGGTCAAACCGTAATCCACACATAACGTAATCTCCTTCCTTGCTATTCACGAGTTTCCTGGTGAAACCGTGTGTGCTTCCATGACACCCTCCCTCCCTGTTTCCAGCTGCCGGTTGCCTGTTTCCGCCCAGGACCGTTCATAGTGAAAGAGACTGAAAATAATCGTAATCATTGTTGTGACTTTGTACCTACCTATGTCTTGTAATGTTGCCCCCCAGCACAATAATTTCACACGTGCATAATTGTACAACGGAGTGACAATACCTTGAATCTTGAAAGAGAGAGACCGCTAAAGCTACGTTCAATGACCAAATAATAAGAGTTCCGGTTTCGACGTTTAGCCTCCAAAACAAAAGCGGCCGCTATGCAACCACATACTATTTTTAGCCATTTCGGCTAAAATAAGCCCATACAGTACCAGTGAATTGACATTCACCTCATTTTTGTAAAATATCGGCGCTATGCAACCACACAACGTTACTATTTTTAGCCATTTCGGGTAAAATAAGCAAAACCCTTTGACAGCTCGCTCCTTGCTAGTGAAAAAAATGTAAACAGGAAGTCGACAACCGGCAACTGCTGAGAATCATGGGAAACGTAAGTCCAGGAATAAGGTGAATACTGAGGCAACACTGTCCCAGCATCCTCCAGATACAACTCCGTCACTTTTTTATCCATCACCTGGCTGACAGCAGGCTGAGGTAAAGAATGAATTTCCTGAATACAATGTAACAGGAAAAGATATGAATTTGAGGATGCTTCAGTGCAGCGAGAGAGTAACTCTGCCCTCCCCCGACGAGCAACTACATCCCTGTGCTACAGTCTGAGGACCATTTAAGCTTGGTGATAGTGGTGTAGTGCCAATGCTGTTGCGGCGGTAGGCCGACGCATAGCAACGCTAATTATGTAATACAGATGGGCGACCACAGGCAGCTTTTCCGCACTGAGAAACGAAGGAAACGAG
>NW_028152107.1:162500-177500 GCF_964638095.1 Poromitra crassiceps
AGCAAAACACGCATTATTCCTATGAAAATGTTGCAGGTGCAGGTTGTTACTGCATGTAGCAGAATGCACCAGGGAAGGCTGACACCAGGAGATGGAGGAGAACTCCACACTAGGAAACCAGAGTGCTTAAATAATAATATATCTTTAACTGAATATATCTGCTCACTAGCTACCCGCATGTGTGCTTGTTAAATCCCACCCAAGGGTCAGTCAGCAGTGTTATCTCTCCTTTCGCTCTCGCTCTCTCTCTCTCTCGCTCTCTCTCATTCACCTTACGCTCTCTCTCTCTCCCCCCTGTTTCCCTTTTCTTTCACCTCTCCCTCTCTCTCCCCGCGCTCTCTCTCTCTCTCATTCACCTTACGCTCTCTCTCTCTCCCCCCTGTTTCCCTATTCTTTCACCTCTCCTTCTCTCTCCCCGCGCTCTCTCTCTCTCTCATTCACCTTACTCTCTCTCTCTCTCCCTCTCTCTCCTGTTTCCCTCTTCTTTCACCTCTCCTTCTCTCTCCCCGCGCTCTCTCTCTCCCCTGTTTCCCTCTTCTTTCACCTCTCCCTCTCTCTCCCCGCGCTCTCTCTCTCTCTCTCTCTCTCTCTCGCCTCAGGTACCATGCTCACTGTCATTATACATCAGCAGCCGGTGCTGCTAAGTTGTTGCCGTTTCCATGGAGACCCACATCACAGCCTAAATGCTATGGAGTGTGCGTGTGCATGTGCGTGTGTGTGTGTGTGGAAGGGAGAATACGGAGACTATTGTTATCATCATTTCATAGGAAGAACAAAGTGAAAGTGACAATGACGAGTCGGCCTTTTCAAAGCAATCAGGGCGCGCTCAGACCCCGGCTCGCTTATCATCTTCATGAAGACACAAGCGCACACTCTCTCTCTCTCTCTCTCTCTCTCTCTCTCTCACACACACACACACACACACACACACACACACACACACACACACACACACACACACACACACACACACACACACACACACACACACACACACACACACACACACACACACACACACACAGCGCTGCTGGTGCTCAAAGGCTTCCCTTCGCTGCTTTGATTCTCATTCTACAGGCGCCACGTTAATTCACTATCTTATGTCCTCTCTCTCTCTCTCCTTCTGACCTCTATTCCTCTCCTCTTTTCCCGCTATCCTTCTTTCTTCTTCTGCCATTCAGCTCCGTATCCTCCCCTCCCCTCCCCTCCCCTCCCCTCCCCTCCCCTCCCCTCCCCTCCCCTCCCCTCCCCTCCCCTCCCCTCTCCTCTCCTCTCCCCTCCTCTCCTCTCCTCACCTCTCCTCTTCTCTCCTCTCCTCTCCTCTCCTCTCCTCTCCTCCCCCCTCCTCTCCCCTCCTCACCTCTCCTCTTCTCTCCTCTCCTCTCCTCTCCTCTCCTCTCCCCTCCTCACCTCTCCTCTTCTCTCCTCTCCTCTCCTCTCCCCTCCCCTTTCCTCCTGTCCTCTCCTCTCCTCTCCTCTCCCCTCCCCTCTCCTCTCCTCCTGTCCTCTCCTCTCCTCTCCTCTCCCCTCCCCTCTCCTCTCCTCTCCTCCTGTCCTCTCCTCTCCTCCCTCTCCTCTCCTCTCCTCCTGTCCTGTCCTCTCCTCTCCTCTCCTCTCCTCTCCTCTCCTCTCCTCTCCTTACATCTCCACCTCTCTTCTCTTCTCTAATGTTCGGCAGCTTTTCATGCTCCGGTCACCCTCCACAATGTCTGCCACTGATCCTCAAAGTGGAAAGATCTCCATGCAGTCCTTTATTATTCCAATCTTCTGATTCCCCTGGTGATGCTTTTATATATGAGTGAAGCACATGTACACTGTAAATACGTATCCGCCGCGGTACAGTACCAGGGTAGAATACGAGGAGATCCTGTTGGGGAAGACAAGTGCAGTAAAAACATTCCGATGAAGAAAACGCCCCGGTGTGACTCTGTTGAGTGTCATTTCAGCACCACGGACAGCGCCCTATGCTGTGCACTAGGGGTGGGCTCGGGCCCGCATTTTTCTGTCCGGACCCGACCGAGCCCGACACAGTAATAGTCGAGCCCGGCCCGAGTCCGACAGGCGCTCGTGGCGGGGAGCCCGCCTCTACTGTGCACCTGCTTGTGATTTCCGAACCATGGACAGCGTGATATGCTGTGCTGGTTGACGTTACCAATACGCCGGGAGAAACAACTGTGGCAGATTGATTCATTGATTGATTATCCATGTGTTACAGTAGCTGTTCCAATTCTTCACAAGTAACGTCAATGATCAGAATCACAATCAGGGTTCTTTTATTTGCCAAGGTATGTTTTCACATACTAGGAATTTGTCTTGGTGTGGTTGGTGCTCATTAACATTGATAAGAACAAAATATACAAGGCATAAAGAAATAAAATATAAAGGATCTAAAGAGATTATAAAATATTATAAAGGGATTCCGATTTGAACAGATATAGATAGTATTAACAGATATAAACAGTACAACATTATTGTGAATACATTATTTTTGAACTGCAAGATGAAATATATTACTATATATATAGTATATATATTACCCCCCACACTAAGTCATTACATTTTGTTCATTGATTGTGTTTACTTAGATCTAGCTAGAGACATCTTCTGTGTTTTGAGACATGCTTGTGAATTAGTGAATTAGTGAATTACTATAAAGAAACTTAACTTGACTATAAAATAACTCTTCAGCCGGAGGCAGAACTCGCCATCTTCGGCTGCTCAGAATCCTCTCTGCTCCTCCCTAATGCTGTGCAACAGTCTCTGACGCAGGCGATGACTGTCGCCAAGAGACTCATTCTGAAGGAGTGGAAGTCCCCCTCTCCACCTTCTTTTCGGCTGTGGCTGACGGACATGGTCTCGGTTGTGCGTATGGAGAGACTCCGGTTCCTGAGGACCAATTCGCTTAAGAAATTCTCGGTTATTTGGGACCCATTTCTGACCTACTTGGATGAGGTTGGGAGAGACGGGTGATTCGCCCGGCTGACTTTTTATGGACCCCTTCCGTGTGATCCCACACACTCTTACAAGCACACAAGCACTTGAATGCGGCTGGTTAATGCTAACACTGGAATGTAGAAGATGTATGTATGTATGTTTTTGTTTTTAGTTTTTTTGTCTGAGCCTGTTTGTTCTCTATGTTTTGAAAATTGTAAAATAAAATATATATATAAAAAAAAAAAAGAAACTTGACTTGACTAACTGTTCTCATGCGCCTTTTCCTTCCTCCAGCGCTCAGGTGTTTATTTTGCCTCTCTTTCTCTGCTGTTCACCTCTCTGACCTCGTCTCCTCCCTTCTCAGACAGCGAGACAAGCCACACAGCGCTGCCAGTCAGCAGCGGAATCTGTGCTAACGTTTTAATCCGTGCTGTAAACGCTGGCATCGTGTGCTCATCGTTGTCCTAGCAAACAAAAGCCATATTGTATAGTTATAGTTATACAACTCAATGATTTACCTGCTCCAAAGCCTAATCACATACAGTAGAGAGAGATCATTTGTATGGCTTATTATGAGGTGATGAAGTACAGTATAATGTCTATTTTCATAAAAGCCGTTTCTGGTTTCCGCTGGGTTTGTTTCTTCCTCTAATAATATAATAATATAATATAATGTAACAAGGCCGAGAAGGGCAAAAGACAAAAGGAAAAAGTCATGTAGAGAGCAAGCATGACTTTGTGTTTGAGAGCTGTGAGTTGAAAAGCTGGAGAAGCACAGACAACAAAATACTAATTACTTTGTCGTAATGAGGAAAGAATGGCTCTCCCTAACGGGACTTCATAGCCTCAAGACGGATTTTAGGATTAATACGCTTTGAATGAGCATATGTGTGCACGGGTGTGTGTGTGTGTGTGTGTGTGTGTGTGCGCGCGCGCGCGTGCGTGTGTGTGTCAGTGTGTGCGTGTGTTCGCAAGTACATGTCTGATAATGAATTGATCGGGCTGAGCACATAATTGCATAGTTCCCAGCATCTCAAGTCAGTTTACTCTGATGAGTTCCGTCTAATTGTAATTTACATACAGATATCAATTTGTTGTGTATTCATCACGAAGAAAAGAGGCAGAGAGAGAGAGAGAGAGAGAGAGAGAGAGAGAGAGAGAGAGAGAGAGAGAGAGAGAGAGAGAGAGAGAGAGAGAGAGAGAGGAGGCGGGCGTGGGGGAGAGTAGGTTAGGGGGATTGCTGGACAGATGGAGAGAGTGTGGACGGAGGTGGGGAACGCTGTCATGTTCGTGTCACCCTCACAGACATGCATGCGCAATGTAAATGCAAAACTAGTCATACATGTGTGCACAAAAATACTTACAAAAACACACATGCAACACACACAAACAATATTTTCTCTGTGTGTAGACTGTGTGTGTACAGTATGGGCACTCAAGACTGGAAAGTTATGTTATGTTTGGATTATAATTTAGCTCTATTTGAATAAATATCCCCTTTTCTAAAAAAAATAAAAAATAAACAGTTTGTAATTCAAGACCTAAAGGCGTATGAATGTGGTTCTTTCCAACATTGTAATGAACTCAAAAGGGTCATGTGACTGAAACCGATCGAGGACAGTATAGGACACATAATACTGTGGTGTGGAAGCTGAGAGATGGAGGGAGGCCCAACTAGTCTTGTTTTGATCTCACAAAGGTGGTTCACTTTTAACCGGGGTAGATCATTGGTAACCAGTGTTGGGGGTAACTCGTTACAAAAGTAACATATTACATGTAAGATATTACTTTTAGTAGTAACTCAGTAATATAACTTATATAACTTAATATTCAGTAATATTATACCAGTTACTTTGTCAAGTAACTCAAGTTACAAATTGAGTTAGATTTTATTAAATCAAAGCACATATTTAAAAAAGATACAATCATTTCCTAATCAAACTGTGTGTTTTTATGCAAATAACCACTATAGATGACAATAACAAAAGACAATAATAACATTTAGAATTTTGGACGGTTTACACTGACTTCAAAGGTGGTTGAAATTATTTTCCGGGATGGTTCAGTGGCAACGATGTCATTCTGCTGCTGCTGTTGTTTTGGTGAAAGTAATGCAAAAGTAGTGTAATAAGTAACGAGTTACTCTACACAGACAGTAATATTGTAAAGTAACTTATTACTTTCAAATGAAAGTAATAAGTAATATGTAGTATATTACATTTTGAAAGTAACTTGCCCAACACCGTTGGTAACCTACTGGACAGCTCATTTGCTTGGGAGCAGCTTAAGTTCAGGCTACGGAATGTATGAAAGGCCCTTCACCTCAAGGCTGTTAGCCGGGCGACGGTGTTTGGTGCTGGACAACGGAGCGGTTTCAGTCAGAGGCTCCGTCAGCTCCCCTGCAGCAAGGACCGTTACAGGAGGTCTTTCGTGCCCACCGCAATAACAATATACAATAACTCCTGGACATGCCGAGAGAGGAGGGCCCTCCTCTCCCTACCCCTCCCTCCCCCCCCCCCCTCCCCTCCCTCCCCTCCCACCCTCCTATAATGACCCTCCTGAATGTTGAATCCATACTGCACATGCACAGTGCACACTCATGCCCTCGTTGCACTTTGCACACTCACAATGCATAGTCATAGCTATATTACCATGTAATATAATACGCCATACAGGGTACGGCATAGTCATTGCAATTATAATATAAATAATCAAACAGTGTACAGCTTTAGTCATATAAATAATAGTATTATTTAATATACTTACAGTTTCCGGGAAACGAAAGATGTAACGGCGGTGGAAGTAAAGTTGTTGTATTTTGCATATTTACGTATTGTATTGTTTCTTGCTTCTTTCTAGCAATATGTTGATACTGCTGTTTTTGCTCTGCACTTTACCTACGGGAATTTGTGTAACTTTTTATTGTTTAATTAGTTGTTGCTGTCATTGATGCTACTGCTGCTGTAACACCAGAATTTCCCTACGGGGATGAATAAAATACTCTATCTATCTATCTATCTTTACAGGCCGGTATAGAACCACAATGCTTTCAGTGATCATTTATTTGACCAGAGATATGATACTTTTAGGCTACAGTACATCAGATATAATGAATGTTTTGTTGCATTTCCAGGCCATTGACCCACTCTGGCTATAAAAGACGTAACAGTACCAGCCAGGTTCATTCGTTGACCATCAAATCACAATAGTGAATAAAATTTAGGCCTACGGTTGCATAAGCGTGCGGAAATTCACTCTTAGGACTGCCAACAGTGATGAATGCAGTGTATTCATCACTGTTGGCAGTCCTAAGAGTGAATTTCCCATCATATTCCCATCAGTGCAACATGAGGTGACTACTTTGTATTATTGTGTTATTATCATTGTATTATCATTGTAATGGGAACATTGTCTCAATGGTGGGTGGCAAGAAGAATTGTGTGTGCTAGTGTGATTTTTCTTTTCCCAGCTGAATCCTATTACTTTTTCCACCGAAATGACCTAATTCACCCATGAATAACCCATGAGCAATAGATTTAATCTGATCTCATATCACATGGTGCTGCTCTGGATCTGTCCATGTTGATTGGTTATTTGTTTTCAAAACTCCGCCTCTTTCATGTGAACGCCCTCATAGCTGATAAGATAAATCCTTGGTTGACAGAGCCAGTTGATAACCAGCAAGGATTTGTGAAGCCATCTCTCACACAAAGATAGCCTGACTTCCTTGAACGCTGCTCGTGAGACGGACCCCCAGGTCACCGCTTTAAGATGTGGACCCTTTTTCTTCTCTGTGCCGTCGCTATCAGCGGTGCAACAGGTGAGACTCAACAAAGACGCTGAACCCGCCTCCCCCTGTTACACTCTCAAGCTGTTTGGTTAACACTGCCGTGCGTCAGGTTCCCATTATGTTTTTATGCCTGTTGTTATTGTTAATGCTGTTGTTGTTGTTGTTGTTGTTGTTGTTGTTGTTGCTGCTCCTACCTGTAGCCTGTACTACGAAACTAGTTTAATGCCTTATCCGAGTAAGTTTGAGTTTAAACCTGGTTTAGCCGTACTACAAAGCAAGTTAACTTTCAATCACCATGGCAACTGACGCTGCAAAGCTAACCTGGTCGCGACCAGGTTAGCTTCAGAGGATAAGATCAAAATCCATGACAGACCCATATAATCGGCTCTCTGGAGTCACTCACCGTTCATATAAGATCGCCATATGAAAAATAGATTGCAGTCAACTGAGAATATAACAAGAAAAACATTTGTGGCTCTGTAGGCTACATAATTAAATTAAGCCTACTTACCACTTTATGTCTTAACAGCTCAACGATGCGTGGAGAAATATGATCACTATTAATCACCGCAGCGCATATCATGAATGGACCCTCAAATGGAGTGAGGGTGTCGTCTCAATTCAGTTGAGCAGTTTTCTCTTTTATAGTAGGCTATTAGGCTTTATACTAGGCTATTTTATATATGAATTATTCGATCAGTGCAACCACACACATGAGTGATAGAGATCATTATTCATTGAGCATGCGTTTCTAAATCTATGGTCTAAATAGGCTTACAGATTGTGGAAATGTATAGACTGAGATTACACATTTAGATTTGTTGCTGCTGCCTGTATCAATGCAGCTGTATCAATCGCTGATCAAAGTAAATCAAATGACTGATGTGAATACAAGCTGCTGCTTTAGACAGCCCTTCAGCAGACTATCCAACGCGGATTTTCATTCTGACATTAAATCGCGGATACATTAAATATCCGCTAAAACTCTGATCATGCACTGCGCTTCATTGAACGAGGAAATGGGTGTGGAAATGAGTGTGGGCGTGGATAAACTCAGCTGTTCATAATGTGATTGGCTGGCGCACCTCTTTCGCGTGGACGCGCGCCTGTGCACGAGCGAAAAACGTGCGCGTGCACAGGCAGATCCCAGGTCCACTTACCTAGTAAAAAACCAGCGTCGTAGTATCAGTTAACTAGATAGCTTTGATCCTGTTCAGTCAAACCAGATCAAAGGGACTTATCGCGGATCTGTTAAACTAGTTTCGTAGTACAGGGCTCTGTGCTAACACACCTTACCTTAGAGTCTAAGGTACAACTAAAACAACATACAAACATTTGAGATCAAGGCCCAGGTTCCCTAAAATAAGTGTAGCACTAAGATGCCATTTTTCCATTGGTTTTGAACTAGGGATTCATCGATTGTGAAATTCTGGGCCGATCTCGATACAAATTTGTTGTTAAAAATAACAATTTGGCCGATATAGCAGATGCCAAAACCAATGTTTTGTTGTTGTTGTTGTTCTTTAGTCCCCCTTTTGTTACAGGGAAACAAACAAATCTTCATTATAAACAATTACAATGTAAAGGGACAGCTCACCCTAAAATCCAAAATACATATTTTCCCTCTCACCTGCAGTGCTATTTATCAATCTATATCGTTTTGTGTTATTTGCCTGAGTTTTGGAGATATCGGCCGCAGAGTTTCTGGCTTCTCTCCAATACAATGGAACTGGATGGCACTCGGCTTGTGGTGCTCAAAGTGCCAAAGAAATACATTTGATGAACTCAACAGCAATGTCTCTTTCCAGAAATCATGACCCGGTTACTCAAGATAATCCACAGACCTTGTTATGAGCAGTTTCATGTACTGTAGGAAGTATTTTCTTTTGACCGAACTACACAACTACTAGCTGCTAGCTAGTTCCTACAAAAGAAAATAGTTCTTACATTAAACTGCTCATAACCGGGTCATGATTTCTGGAAAGAGACAATGCTGTTGAGTTTTTCAAATGTATTTTTTTGTTTTTTTGAGTACCACAAGCCGAATGCCATCCAGTTCCATTGTATTGAAGAGAAGGCATGCAGCCATCTCTACACAGCCAAAATCTCCAAAACTCAGGCAACTAACACAAAATGATATAGATGGATAAATAGCACTACAGGTGAGAGGGAAAATATGTATTTTGGATTTTAGGGTGAGCTGTCTCTTTAACTGTCTTTCAGCCCTTCATCACACTATAGCCCTAGTCAACAAGGCTAATATCAGTTGATGTCCTGAGTTACGGTGGATACTGTATATCGGTGCATTTTGAACCTAAGCTTGATGTCTAACCGTACCATGGTGTGACCAAGCTCCATGTAGAGAAACCATGGTGTGACCAAGCTCCATGTAGAGAAACCATGGTGTGACCAAGCTCCATGTAGAGAAACCAGGCGGTGATCATCAGTTAATGAGTTGACACTTCCCTGCCAGGACGATATTACGATGACGAAGATTACTACGCTTATGGGGGCTGGGGCTGGGGCTGGGGCTCGGCCTGTCCGTCAGGCTGGACGGAAAATGCTGGAAACGGAAAATGCTATGTCTTCAACACAGACCCACTGAGCTGGGTGCAGGCAGAGGTAAGGTCTCTCTGAAGCTCCACTGGGTTTCACTCCAAAACATTATTCATTCACTTTAACTGGTACCTCAACACAGTATATCAATGCACGCATACACACGCACGCACACGCACGCACGCACACACGCGCACATACACACACACACACACACACACACACACACACACACACACACACACACACACACACACACACACACACACACACACACACACACACACACATATATATAATTTATTTACATTGATTTATTACCTTACTCTTTAATATTACCTCAATAAATAAATAAAGGATTATTTCATACTCAAAAGTATTGGATATCTGCTTGACTAACTGTTGTCTTCCCCTGAACTGCCAACTTTACAGCTGATGCTCACCAGCATGAACATTACTGTTAATATTTTTGCATTCAAAGCTGTGTTCTCTCTTGTTTTACAGCGCCATTGTTTGACCTTAGGTGGCAACCTTGCCTCCGTCCACAGCTTGAAGGAGTACCAGTTCATCCAGGAGCTGGTGAAGAGCGTCACTGGAGGTTTCCCCCAATCCTGGATCGGTGGCACTGATGCCTTTCAGGTATAGCAAACTCATCCGTTTATCAGTCCAGAGACAATCTTCAGTACACCCACCATCCTAGTCATCAACATCAGATCATGATCTTCATCAACGGTGACAGTCAATGACAATGTTCATTAAAAAAACTTGGCTGCAGCAGGTACAAAGGACTTCCTGAATGATCTCTCTGAAAATATAGTAGATTGGATGACCCTCATTTTGCATAATTATTTCTTACCCATTCTTTACTCCATGATCATTTCTAGCGAGTCAGGGGTCAAGCCAATAATGGATCCTGCCTTCGTGGTCTGATTATTGATTATTGATCTTTTTCCTGTCCTCTGAGCTTAAGCCACACCCCCAACAGACACGGGTATAAAATAGGAGGACACTTGCTAAAACGCTTTGATAAAACATGTGAAGGGGTGACCTGCTGACAGCAAAAGACATGAAGCTTCCTGAGGAAAAACAGCCTGGAATGGGCCCTTTTAAAGATAATAATACATTAGACTTGTATAGCGCTTTTCTAGGTACTCAAGGGTGCTTCATACACAGGTTAAAAGATGGCACTGGTGTTGTCTGTCCAGCCTAGCACAAGGACACCGAGGTACTTATAAGAGGAAACCACCTCAATGGCCTAATCTGTAATCAGGACAGGAGTCAGCACAGCCTTTTTCTTTCTAAAATCAATAATAAGCTCCTTGGTCTTACTTATATTTAAAATGTCATATCATTTGACAAAGCCATCTACTTCCTGTTGGTACGCTACAGGTGGCCATCTACTTCCTGTTGCTACGCTATAGGTGGTTGTCTTTGAGAATGTAGCCAATGAGTGCAGAATCACCTGAAATTGTTTGCAGCGCAAAAATACATCAGGCAATTTCAACAGCTACAACTTTGTGCCAACAAGTTACCAACAATAACAAGTGATTCAATTTCTCTGTTACTAAATAATAATAAAGTAATAATGCATTTTATTTGTACTGCACTTTTCATTCACAAAGAATCTCAGAGTGCTACAGATTTAAAAGCATAACAAATAGACAATACACCAGACAATAGTTAACATGAAAAAAGTTAGCACGAGAAAGCCTTCCTAAATAAAGAGGTTTTTAGGCCTGTTTTAGAAGAGTCCAGAGCCTGTGCTGCCCTTGGTGGTTTGGAAGGCTGTTCCACGTTGTGGGTGAGTACTGTAGCAGGACTTTGTATGGGCCCTGAAGGAGACATGGTGCCAGTGGAATGAAAACAGAGTTGCTGTTATGTGTTCATCAGTGGCGGCCGGCCATTAGAGGGCGCCAGGGCACCTACTTTATCCACATGAAGAAGAGGGAAATAAAACGTTATAGGCTATATATATATATATTTTTTTTTATGAGCGAGGTGAATATTAGATAGTGAGTATATAATCTGCAATAAATATGTAGATTCATAATTATCTACATGTGTACTGTTTTTGGGTCAATATTTTCTTGCACCGAATTGCCACGGACGCCGTCCGAGGACTTCCGGTTTACTTCCGCTTTCCACCAGTGCAGATCATTAGAGTATCAGGATCTGTGTAGTTGCACATGCGCTGTTCACTCTCAAAAACAAAGAGATTTGGAAGGGCTCTGGGCGCACGTACAGTATCTAGCGACCGGGTGGAGGTGGGGTCAGGTAGAGTGAGTGTTGTGACGTAGGCTAGGCTACGTAGATGGGTAGCGACCATAGGGTAGCGACGCAGTATATATAAACACTAGTAGCAGTCCCACGCCGATGGCTTTGCAGCACGCGCGCGAAGCAAAGAAGTTTGTTTTCAACTGCCATAAAACACAAAAGACATTTTGCAAGAATGGAGAAAGAAAATTCTGTGAAGTCACTCAAAACGACGCCGTTTGAGAGATGGACTTTACAGGAGAAGCATCGAGTGAAAGAGCTTGGACCAGATCACCCTGAGCTCGCCATTAAACAACAGGCTACATACAGAGGAAGAAAATACACTCGGGTCTTTTTCAGACGTTTCTAGTAGCTAGTAACGTCCGTTACTACTTGCTTGATTTAGGGCTGGAGTGGACGATAATTCAATAGCCTATTATTGTTGTCTTTCAGTGGAATCATCGTGATGATATGAAGTTATTTTAATAGTGACATTTTGGCTGTCTAAATTGATGATGACAAGCAAATGTTACTTAAAAACTGATCAAATGAGGTATGGCAGGAATATTATTTGAAAATATAAGGTTTGTTTGACAACACCATTCAGTTCAATGAGATGAACACTGATTTTGCATACGTGAAACATAGATATTGATATTGAGAAGAATCCTTATGATTATCATATTGATTTCAACCCCATCGTCCACGCCTATATATAGCCCTCCCTGGAGAACAATGCACCAGCCGCTACTGGTGTTCATTCATGTTTCTGTACTCTTATCAGGATGCTGGCAGCAAGGTTATGCATCCACAGCAGGATCGCTTGTGGTTCTGGAGCGACGGTTCCAGGTTTGACTATGAGCTCTGGAACCCTGGAGAGCCGAACAACCACCCTGGAACTAGACGAGAACCATGTATTGAGATGAACTTTGGAGGTAGAATAACACGCACCCTATCTAGTGTCACATCACATTTTTGGTTTCATCTGATCTAAAAACAGTCTCCTTTGTAATTCACAGGGGGGATTTGGAATGACGAGCCATGTGTATCTCAGCGCCCTTTTGTGTGTGCCAAAAAGCCGGCCTGCTAAAGCTGAACCCAGGTCATGAAGAGTGAGAACAACAAATGATGGTGTATACCTGACCAGTATAGACCAAATCAGCGGGATGTTTACATTTACTTCCGGGTACCCCTGGGTCCACACATTATAATGGCGGTGGACGGCACAAACTGACATGTTGAAGACAAAAACAGACAAAGAAGACAAAAATGGTTCGTCCGTGTTGTGTTGTTGTTTAATATCATTCATAACAACACTTTCACTAACGTTAGTGGAGACCAGACTAGCTAATTTACCTGTTGGACCAGACTAGAGTAGACTTGAAGCTAAATTAAATTGACCTGGCGTCAGTAGCTCTGTCTGTACCAGGCTCTTTCTCGCCGAGAAGAGCCTGGTGACGCGAGGTTACTCTGTCTGTAACGTAAAAAAACAGCGAGTTTGACAGACAAACAAACTTTATTAGCTAGCTAACACTACATAAAACAAACACAGAAGAAAGGCTAGATACGTCGGACAAGCATGTTTACCAACCGTTTAACCATTTAAATTGAAAGTAGTCGGCCGAAAACAACGAGAGGGTTTGACAGCATTTATATGACAACACGCACATTTAAACCTGCCGCCTTTCCCAAGTGGTACCCGGAAGTAAATTTGTTTACATGGTGACGTCACGGTGATTTGGTCTATAGAGATGTTAAAACAGTAACAAAGCATTGTTGTAGTTGTTGATCTTCAGTTAAGTCTAAATAGGGGATTGTTTGTAGACTTATTATTTGCAGTTTCAGTGCACTCTGGCAAACTTTACATGACTCGAGTCACATGACTTGGACTTGAGTCACAAATTGGATGACTTGTGACGTCACTTGGACTTTAAGATTCAAATGACTTGAAAAGTCCTTTCCCCAAAAAACAAAGATTAAAAAGTTATTTGTGCCACCAATCAATTAATTTCTCTTCATTTTCCGAATCGACTAACGTTATCGCTATTAATTCCAAGAAAGTCGACACGTCATGTCTCAGATCCACTTTGTTTGATCAAATCTGACAGCATCCAATCAAGTTGCAGGAGAGAACCATGAAGAACATTACTGTACGTTAGTGCCAGTTGGAAAAAATAAACCAAATTATATAAGTTTGTTTTTCGAATTTTCCTTTCGTTTGATAAACCTGCGGTGGTGAACATGACTCGAAACTCAAAGTTTAGGACTTGGCACATGACTTGGGACTTGTGAGTATTGACTTGGGACTTGACTCAGGACTTGACTTGTGACTTGAGTGCAAAGATGTAGTTGTTGTCACCTGCAAAACAATGGCTTGATCCCACCTCTGGTAATTATAGTATTTTTATTCCAAGTCCTGCTACATTCCAATCAGTACAGTAGGCTACTTGAAAACATGTGAAAGCTGATAGTCTGGGTCATTAACAGTGGGACACACTGGCTGACCGATATCTGATCTTTGAATCAATATGTTGGTTGTTTATTAGTTCAAATTCTGTTCATAAAATGTACTGTCTGCTTCTTTCACATATTCCCTGTCACTTTGCATTGTGTAGTATCTGGTTGTTGAATAAAAAGTTGATGGAGTCCTAGGTTCCTCTTATTTGAGTAGATACATGTATTTATTTACAGAGCAAGGCGGCCCTATACACTAACTATGCAAATTACGCAAGGCCCCGCCTCTAAAGTGTGTGTCCATCTTTACAACTTCGATGAGAGGATGAAACGGATCTATCCTTCTGGTTACGAAAAGAGAAAAAAAACACCATGAGAGTGAATTAGGAACAGCAATCAGGTAAACTTGTGTCCACAATTGGGGTCGCCTGGAATGTAAATGGGGTCGCCTGACATTTCAAAAAAATAAATAAAATAATTTACACCACACAGACAATTTAAAACTACAGAAGATGATTAAGGCCACTTGTGTTACACAAATAATTGATCGCAAAAAAGAGAACAGTGATTTTTAGTTAGATATTACCAAAGTAATACTGTTTATAGTAATATTCTCCACCCAATACAGTACATTATACCAGCTGTATCCAGTATCTATCCCCCACATACTTGATAGGTCTGTCTTTGTGGAAGCCAGTCTTTTATTCCCCAAGTCAAAAGGAACAGAAACGTGCCATAAAGCAGCTATGACTCACAAGCCTAAAATATCCTCCTGGATACCAGCTCACAGAGAAACATACAACGCATCAACCTCTTTTCTCCCCGCTCTCTCTATCTCATTTCTCTCTCTCTCTCTCTCTTTTTCGCATTAACAATCACACACGTTCTCTCTCTGAATCGTTACCCCGTTCATTTTCCTTCCTATCTTCCCCTCAAACCTCTCTCTCTCCCTCACCTGCTGCCCCTCTCTCTCTCCCTCACCTGCTGCCTCTCTCTCTCTCTCCCTCTTGGCA
>NW_028152107.1:182500-200000 GCF_964638095.1 Poromitra crassiceps
TAAGCATTACTCCCGCTATTAGGGTGCGCCCTGCGGGAGCTTGCTATTAGTGGTTAGCTTCCTGCTTCCTCTTGCTACTGAGCAGGGAAGGTCAGGGAGGGGATGGGCCGTGTGTAAAACTACTTGGCCGAGTATGAATCAGCACGTTAAGTGCGTGTTCGGCCTTGGGCACGAGCACGCTGCACAGGCGCCTTGAACCTTCGGTTTTGTCCGCAGCTAAGCTCTTTAGAGCTGACCAAGGTCCGCTCTCAAAGAAGTGTTAAAGCTAGCTTGCCTTGCATAGGTGCAGATAGCAATATTTAGTACTGTTTAGCACAGAACGATAGCATTTTGCAGATAGCTGGCGTGCACCCGTGCAGTTAGTACCTGTGTGCTAAGTACATTGGGCGCGAGATTCCTCCGCTACAATAGACATACTGCTCCTTGCTGGCGCTACGCGTCCAGCAGGGCTTACAGCTCGCCAAGGTCTGGGCTCAGTGCCAGCCTTTGGCTTGTAGCTCTAAGGACAAGCCCACCGCCCTTGGTGCCCAAGGCCCGGGGTGGTTGGGAGCTCTCCATGGGTCGCACTCCCTTGTTGGGGCGCCCCCTGCAAGTGCAGGGAGCCTGGCTGGGGGCACAGCGCACCTTGGTCCATGGCCACGGCCTGGCCTCGGTTGGCAGCGCCCAGGTCAAGCCCACCGGTTGGCTCACCAAGGCTGGGCTTAGTTCCAGCCTGCGGCTTGTAGCTTTAGACCCACCGTCCTCGGTGCCCAAGGCCCGAGTTCAGTCGGGAGCTCGCCCAGGGTCTCATACCCAGCATCAAGGCTCGCCTTGGTCCATGGCTACGGCCTGGCCTCGGCTAGAGGCTCCTAGGACAGCCCACCATCAATGGCACCAACGGCTCATTGCTGGTCGGGAGCTCACCTGGGGGGCCGCACTGTCGGACAAGTCCACGTGCGTCTCGAGAGAGAACGTTACCTCCGCAGTCCCCCCAGCCTGCGAAAGGCGCACGGCAGGGGGGGGGGGGGGGGGGTTACTTCGATACAACAGCACGTCAGTAGGCGGAGCTTGCGTAAGAAGTTCTCCCCCAGCATGCACAGCTTCTACGGAACTGTCCATGCGGCGGGGGGGCGTAGCCTCTCACGTCCCGGTGCCCAGCAATATGCTCATGACTATATTTCAGGGATCATTTCTATAGTTCTAACTTGAGAAATGTGTTTCTAAAAATGTTCAGTCTCGCTATCCACGATGATGAGACGGTGATACTCTTTTCTGAGCGCGAAGCGGGCAGAGAGACTTGATTCAGTTCATATGCTCTCTGCTTTTGATGACCGTTCACTGTCTCCTATGGGGACATTGAGGGAGAGAGTATGATCCGAGTGGTGGAACGGGTTCCGCTCCGTTGGCCACAAGAGACCATCTTGTCCAACAGGCTCGATGCCTGGGAGCATCTATGTTCCCCCGTCCCCATTACGGCGCACCCTCCAGGGGGGATACGCGCTACAGTTTGCCCACCCACGTTCGACGGGACCCCCGATCTGGCCGTGGAGGAGGAGGCCATGGACGGCTCCATGCGTCCAAAATTGGACCTTCGGCGTCTCAACAAGACGCTGAGGAAGTCCCATCCCGAATGCTCTCTTCCCCGCCTGTTCAAGTTGAGACAGGGGGATTTCTTACAGTGGCGGACTGCATAATCGGGCATGTCGGGCAAATGCCCGGTGGCCTGGCCTGGCCTGGCCTGCCAAAAAAAAAAAAAAAAAAAAAAAAAAAAAAAATTTTTTGCAAGCCAGGCCAGGCCACTCACTGAACAGCAGGCCAGGCGCCGCCTACTGGTTTACTAGTGGTTTTATTACTTTATTCAGGTTTAAAGTGGGTGCATCTCATTGTAAAATTGGACTTGGCCCAAATTGGGCTTCAAACGGCCCAAATTGGGCTTCAAACGGCCCAAATCGGGCTTCAAACAGCCCAAATCTGGCTTTAAACGACCCAAATCTGGCTTCAAACGGCCCAAATTGGGCTTCAAACGGCCCAAATTGAGCTTCAAACGCCCAAAAATTTTCCGCCGCCGCCCTTCGGACGCCGGCACGCGCGTCGGCCCGTATCGGCCTGGCCTGCTTGTTATCTAATGCCCGGCCTGAATTATGATCCCAGTCCGCCCCTGCTTCCAGGGATCTGGAAGGTGCGGTCTTCCATGTCCACATGGTCAGGAGACACAGGAAATACCTGAGGTTCTCCTTCCGGGGGAAAGGCTTACGAGTTCTGTGGCTTGCCATTCGGCATGTCTTTGAGCCTGCGAACCCTCACGGTGTGCGTGGAGGCAGCCGTGGCTCCCCTCCGCGCCTTCCTATATCTCAACGACGTTCTCTTAGCGGCCGACTCGAGGGTCTGTGCCGCGGAACATACCAAGGTGGTGACCGATCACCGGCAAACCTTAGGGTTTTTGGTGAACTGGCAGAAGAGTTGCCTCGTCCCAGCGCAGGCGGCGACCTTCCTGGGGCTCGAGCTATACTTCCTGCGAGCCTTTCGCCAGAGTGACAGGCGCGCACGGTTCGGACTGCAAGCCAAGGACGTCAGGTCTGTGCCCTCGGTGTCAGTGCATCAGTGCACAGTAATGTTGGGCCTGATGGCCTCAGCACTGCATGTGCTCCCGCTAGGGAGGCTACACATGCTCTCGTGGTCCAAATATGGTTCTCAGGCTTCGCCTGGACTCGGCCGGGGACCGTCATCGCAGGGTTCCTCTGACAGGTCAGGCCTGGCAGGCGCTGGCTATATGGGCGGACCCCCGTTACCTCTCGAGAGGTACTCGGTGGGGCCCTGTCCCGCTCAGGATGGTAATTCGCACAGACGCCTCCCTCTGGGGAGGGGGTGCGATTTGCGGGCATTTTTTGGCGAACGGCCGGTGGGAGGCTCAGGAGCTTCGCTACATAAACGTGCTAGAGCTGAAGGCGATTCGCCGGGCTCTGCCTCAGGATAAGCCCACCATCAATGGCGCCGTGGGCCCATTGTTGGTTGGGAGCTCTCTTGGGGACCGCACTGCCGGACAAGTCCGCGTGCGGCCAGACTCGAAAGAGAACGTTGCCTCCGCAGTCCCCTCGGCCGGCGGAGGTAACACTTCCAGCGGCTCACACATGGGCACCATGTGCTGATTCGCTCGGACAATAGGGCAGCGATCGCCCACCTGTACAAACAGGGCGGTGTGCGGTCGGGGGCGCTGAACCATAGCGGGGATTCACCTGTGGGTGTTTCCCCGTCTCCTTTCAGTGTCAGCGGTCTATCTGCCGGGACGGCGGAGTTACGACTGGCCTGCTGTCTCGAGGCAATCCCCGTTATACGGAGTGGTGCCTCCACCCTCGGGTGATGGAACAGGTTTGGGCCAGGGTTGGTCGCGCCTGCGTCGATCTCTCGCATCGCGGCGCGCGACACACTGCCCACTGTGGTTCTCGATCCAGGAGGACAGCCCCCGTTAGGTCATGACGCGCTAAAAGCGCACGCGTGGCCAAGGGAGGGGCTCTATGCGTTCCCCCCGACCCCCCCTGATCCGTCAGGTGTGGGACAGGGTGAGGGAACAGCGCCTCCGGCTCGTTTTAGTCTGTTTGGCACAGGCAGACATGGTTTGCGGACCTGGTCTCCCTGGCGCAAGATCCGCCCTGGGCATTGCCGGTACGGGCCGATCTCCTATCCCAGGCGGAGGGGGAGGTGTTCCACCCCTCCCCAGGCAGGTGGAAGCTAGCGGTCTGGCTCCTGAACCGGACCAGTTGCTAGCCCAGGGTTTGCCTGATAATGTGGGATGCACTATGCAGCAAGTAAGGGCGTGGATCCAGTGAACTGCAGTGTGCGACCAGTTCTCTGTTTCCTTCAGAGCCTGCTTGACGCGGGTCAGTCCCCGCAGTCGTTTAAGGTGTACGTGGCCGCGATTCTGCTTGCCATAGGGGAATTGAAGGGAGCCCCGTGGGGGCGTACCCTTTGGTCTTGCGCCTCATGAAGGGGGCGCGTAAACTGCGCCCGCCGTCGCGGTGCGTTTTTCCCCCAAATCGGACCTGGTTACGGTGCTGGACGGGCTAATGGGTCATCCGTTTGAGCCCTTGGACTCCGCCGATTTAAGGGTTCTGTCTTTAAAGACCGCGCTGCTGCTGGCCTTGTCGTACAGGAAAGAGAGTTGGTGACCTGATTGCCCTCTCGGTGCAGCAGGCCTGTGTGGTAATGATGAGCGCAGGGTTACGTTGCGACCTAACCCGGCGTACCAACCTAAGATTATTAATGTCAGCTTTAGGTCTATGGTCATAGACTTATCAGCATTCTGTCCCCCGCCGTTCAGTTAGAGACGGGCGAGGAGAGACGTTTGCTCATGCTGTGCACCGTAAGGGCGCTCTCGGCCTATGTGGCCAGGACGCGTTCTTTACGCATTACAGATCAGCTGTTGGTTTGCTTTGGGCAAAGGGCCCAGGGCGGACCCCTTCCAAGGATCGCTTATCACACTGGATAGTGGAGGCGATCGCGTTGGCATACTCTGCCGTGGGCAAGGTTCCCCAGGAGGGTATCAAGGCGCTTTCTACGCGAGGTGTTGCGACATCCTCTGCGTTGTTGCGCGGTGTGTCGGTGGAGGACATGTGTGCCGCGGCCTCATGGTCCTCTCATCACACTTTTGTCAGGTACTACAGTCTCGACGTGTCCGGTGCGCAGTTCGCGCACGCGGTGCTGTCGGTGGCAAGAAAGTAGTATCGTTGCCACTCTAATATGTCAGACGGTTAGGCATAAACGTTGCCATATGGCCGTGGTTCACCGGTGCCTTTCGGGTCGCCCTGTGGGGTGCTCCCGGCAGCAAAGTCGGTTGAATGGAGGCACTAGTGAGAGCTTGAGTTTGAAACGAAGTAAAACGTTAGGGTTGTGCTACAACCCAGGTTTTACGAGTGAGAACGAGAGCTCTCACTACCCAGCCTTGCTGTGTCGATGCGTCACGGGGTGCGTCGGATCTCAGCGGGCTGGAAGAAATTAGAGTGATTATTCCCTGGACTGGCAGGACGTGACGTAGTCACGTGGATCCGTGTCAGTCCCAGGGGGTACCACGCCACCTACGGGTGGGTGGTCAGGTTTTAATGAAAAGTAATTTTGGAGCAAAATAACAGTCTTCCATAGGGCTGCGTTGCAGCGTTTAAGGCACTAGTGAGAGCTCTCGTTCTCACTCGTAAAACCTGGGTTGCAGCACAACCCTAACGTTCTTTGGCGTAATGACTCCGTGGTAAGATGCCTCTCTTCTTGTTGGCGAGAGAGGAGGGCATCTGCTCGGACTAGGATAGAGAATCCCCCCCGTGGGAGATTCTTCAGAAGTCAAGACGTTGGTGGTGGACTTGGGAGGTGGGTGGGGCGAAACACAGCTTCAGAGGATGGGATACGATCAGCCCAGGTACAGCGACCATGAGGTGAAGGATCAGGGAAAGAGGACGATGATGAGGTGCTGAGCATGGCTATAAGTACTGCCACGTCATAGCCTCGGCATTGACGGCATTACCGCCGTCATATTGGCAAGTTCAGGTGCTGATTGGCTGTTGAGGATGGGGTGATGAGTCACACGTCACAGCGGACGTCACACTAGGATTACACTTGACTTAGGCTGGGAGCTGATGCCTATTGTGATGTGAGGCAGCTTGTCTGGTCTTCATCTTGAAACTAGGTCAAGACCAACATTACTTATAGGATTTCAGTAATATTATACCAGTTACTATGTCAAGTAACTCAAGTTACAAATTGAGTTACATTATTAAATCAAAGCACATATTTAAAAAAGATACAATCATTTCCTAATCAAACTGTGTGTTTGTATGCAAATAACCACTATAGATGACAATAACAAAGGAAAATAATAACATTTAGAATTTTGGACGGTTTACACTGACTTCAAAGGCGGTTTAAATTATTTTCCGGGATGGTTCAATGGCAACGATGTCATTCTGCTGCTGCTGTTGTTTTGGTGAAAGTAATGCAAAAGTAGTGTAATAAGTAATGAGTTACTCTACAGTGTAGAATCTGTGTAGAGTCTACACAGACAGTAATATTGTAAAGTAACTTATTACTTTCAAATGAAAGTAATAAGTAATATGTAGTATATTACATTTTGAAAGTAACTTGCCCAACACCGTTGGTAACCTACTGGACAGCCCATTTGCTTGGGATCAGCTTAAAGGAGAACTTACCTCCAAAACACTTTTTTTCAGCTTTTAACCAATATATATGACTTTGGGGGTGATGTGTGAAGAATTCTGGTCAGAATTTCCACATTTGACACCAAACTGTTGCCATTTTACCATTTGTATCATTTTTCAGCAGCATATCTGGCATAAGCGCCCTCTAACGGTGGAAAACTGCTTTTTTTTGTGCCCTCAAATGAATGGTATATTTGGTACAACCTGACGTCACGGTGGGTTTAGCGCGTGCATCTGGTGCATCTCCAAAGCCTATACAACTAGGCAAGATGGAAAAACCTTACTTAGTATCAGGCTCCAGAGGGCTCTAACTGAAGTAAAAAAAAATCTGTTTGCTCTTAAAATACTGAACCAAACGTCGTCAAAGTTGGCACGTCTTAATTATAGTTAGTTTCCCGCTGAATGTGTCATTACTTTATTGATATCTTACCTGGATAAGCTCGAATGATGATGTTTATATTATCAGTCCGAGTTGCAAGCACTGTCTCCAGCCCAGGCAGGCGAGAGTCGTACTGTTAAGCTTCTGGCATACTCTTCGCGCACGCGCTGGAGGCGGGGCTCCGAGGAGGGCGCGCGCACTCGGCGCAGGCCAAAACAAAACATACTCAGTGCGCAGCTCCAGGCGCCAGGCAGTCTGAATGAAATTGAATGTAACGTTCCCAATTCTATGTATTAAATTCTAAAAAACGACCCTCAACATTTGGGAAGGCTCAGGCACACAACTAGTTCGTTATAATCGAACATCATGCTTTGAAGGCGGCTGTACGATGGTGAGGACTCAATCACAGCAGATGTCCGCTGATACATGTAGCCTACCACGGAGATCTACAGGCACAGGCAGCAAAACCTGACGCGCTGATAGAAAAATCTCCATGGACGCGCCGCGCTGCGCTCAGGCCTCGCCCCCCGACACGCCCCGTGCGATTACGTCATAATCGGCGCGCGCTCTATGCGCTTGGCTGGGCGCAAAGAGTATGCCAGAAGCTTTACATGGACGAGCCCCAAGCTCCGCGGGCGCGCGCAGCAGGCCAGCAGCAGCTGGGCTCTCTGTGCTCTGAGAGCAGCAGAGAGAGCAGTCTGATATTTCCGCAAACAAATATGGTCGCAGTTTAGCGCACATGTAAAATATAACGCTATACTACGACGTGACAACGTGACAAAGCTTCTCTAAACACATCGGCTACTATCATATTTCCCTGCATCCCTCCTACTGAGATTATATCGGTAATGATTTTGGACAGACTGAATGCGCGGAGGAGGAGGAGAGATCTGCACTGCAGCTGTGCCCTGAGTAGCCCTGAGAGACACTCGCCTCGCTCCGACTACTGTGCCCGTCTGTGAAAAGCGTCCTGTCCAGTCGCACCTTCGCAAACAGATGCGGGATTCCCTCAATCCTGTACCCAATCTCAGACTGTATTCTCTAAATCGCACACCAGCTATTTCTGTCTACGTGGAGAAATCTCGCATTGTGTTACCCCAGAGCGAGAGGTTTGTCCTCACTGTGTGCTGTGTGCTGCGAGCAGCGAGGCTCTTAACGTAAGTTTAGACAAGCCACATGCAAGCCACGCACACACACATGGGACAAAATGGGACAAAAATAATTAAATTTCTAGTTCGCCACTGAATGGCCAAATTGATATAACTATCAACCATTTCAGGATTTTCTGTTTCCATACAGGCCACCAGCGTTGGCTAGTTGATGATATTTATAAAGATATCGCCCCTCTCAAATAAATTATTTTTGAGGCAGTAGGCAAACTGTAATGGCGTCGATTTCCGAAAAAAAATCTTGACTTAACACAGCCAAAGAGTCTAGTATAGACAAGAGTACCGGTATATGTCATTTCTTGGTTTTTTCAATAGGTATTTTCAAATCACTGTTCTAATACATATCTAGGGGGTAAGTCCTCCTTTAAGTTCAGGCTACGGAATGTATGAAAGGCCCTTCACCTCAAGGCTGTTAGCCGGGCGACGGTGTTTACAGGCCGGTATAGAACCACAATGCTTTCAGTGATCATTTATTTGACCAGAGATATGATACTTTTAGGCTACAGTACATCAGATAGAATGAATGTTTCGTCGCATTCCCAGGCCCATTGACCCACTCTGGCTATAAAAGAGGTAACAGAACCAGGTAGCTTATATTCATTGCCGAATAAATCACAATAGTGAATGAAATTTAGGCCTACAGTTGCATATTAAGTGTACGGAAATTCACTCTTATAGGACTGCCAACAGTGATGGATACACTGCACTCATATTCCCATCAGTGCAACATGAGGTGACTACTTTGTATTATTGTGTTATTATCATTGTATTATCATTGTAATGGGAACATTGTCTCAATGGTGGGTGGCGAGAAGAATTAGGTGTGCTAGTGTGATTTTTCTTTTCCCAGCTGAATCCTATTACTTTTGCCACCGAAATGACCTAATTCACCCATGAATAACCCATGAGCAATAGATTTAATCTGATCTCATATCACATGGTGCTGCTCTGGATCTGTCCATGTTGATTGGTTATTTGTTTTCAAAACTCCGCCTCTTTCATGTGAACGCCCTCATAGCTGATAAGATAAATCCTTGGTTGACAGAGCCAGTTGTTAACCAGCAAGGATTTGTGAAGCCATCTCTCACACAAAGATAGCCTGACTTCCTTGAACGCTGCTCGTGAGACGGACCCCCAGGTCACCGCTTTAATATGTGGACCCTTTTTCTTCTCTGTGCCGTCGCTATCAGCGGTGCAACAGGTGAGACTCAACAAAGACGCTGAACCCGCCTCCCCCTGTTACACTCTCAAGCTGTTTGGTTAACACTGCCGTGCGTCAGGTTCCCATTATGTTTTTATGCCTGTTGTTATTGTTAATGCTGCTGTTGTTGTTGTTGTTGCTGATGCTACCTGTGCTAACACACCTTACCTTAGAGTCTAAGGTACAACTAAAACAACATACAAACATTTGAGATCAAGGCCCAGTTTACCTAAAATAAGTGTAGCACTAAGATGCCATTTTTCCATTGGTTTTGAACTAGGGATTCATCGATTGTGAATCCTGGGCTGATCTCGATACAAATTTGTTGTTGTTAAAAATAACAATTTGGCCGATATAGCAGATGCCAAAACCAATGTTTTGTTGTTGTTGTTCTTCAGTCCCCCTTTTGTTACAGGGAAACAAATAAATCTTCATTATAAACAATTACAATATAAAGGGACAGCTCACCCTAAAATCCAAAATACATATTTTCCCTCTCACCTGCAGTGCTATTTATCAATCTATATCGTTTTGTGTTATTTGCCTGAGTTTTGGAGATATCGGCCGCAGAGTTTCTGGCTTCTCTCCAATAATGGAACTGGATGGCACTCGGCTTGTGGTGCTCAAAGTGCCAAATAAAGAAATACATTTGATGAACTCAACAGCAATGCCTCTTTCCAGAAATCATGAGCCGGTTACTCAAGATAATCCACAGACTGAGCAGTTTCATGTAGGAAGTATTATTCTTTTGACCGAACTACACCAGCTAGCTGCTAGCTAGTTCCTACAAAAGAAAATAGTTCCTACATGAAACTGCTCATAACCGGGTCATGATTTCTGGAAAGAGACAATATGCTGTTGAGTTTTTCAAATGTATTTTTTTGTTTCTTTGAGTACCACAAGCCGAATGCCATCCAGTTCCATTGTATTTGAGAGAAGGTAGCCATCTCTACAGCCAAAACTCAGGCAACTAACACAAAACGATATAGATGGATAAATAGCACTACAGGTGAGAGGGAAGATATGTATTTTGGATTTTAGGGTGAGCTGTCCCTTTAACTGTCTTTCAGCCCTTCATCACACTATAGCCCTAGTCAACAAGGCTAATATCAGTTGATGTCCTGAGTTACGGTCGATACTGTATATCGGTGCATTTTGAACCTGAGCTTGATGTCTAACCCAAACCATGGTGTGACCAAGCTCCATGTAGAGAAACCAGGCGGTGATCATCAGTTAATGAGTGAACACTTCTCTGCCAGGACGATATGGCTGGGGCTGTCCGTCAGGCTGGACGGAAAATGCTGGAAATGGAAAATGCTATGTCTTCAACACAGACCCACTGAGCTGGGTGCAGGCAGAGGTAAGGTCTCTCTGAAGCTCCACTGGGTTTCACTCCAAAACATTATTCATTCACTTTAACTGGTACCTCAACACAGTATATCAATGCACGCATACACACGCACGCGCACGCACGCACGCACACACGCGCACACACACACACACACACACACACACACACACACACACACACACACACACACACACACACACACACACACACACATATATATAATTTATTTACATTGATTTATTACCTTACTCTTTAATATTACCTCAATAACTAAATAAAGGATTATTTCATACTCAAAAGTATTGGATATCTGCTTGACTAACTGTTGTCTTCCCCTGAACTGCCAACTTTACAGCTGATGCTCACCACCATGAACATTACTGTCAATATTTTTGCATTCAAAGCTGTGTTCTCTCTTGTTTTACAGCGCCATTGTTTGACCTTAGGTGGCAACCTTGCCTCCGTCCACAGCTTGAAGGAGTACCAGTTCATCCAGGAGCTGGTGAGGAGCGTCACTGGAGGTTCCCCCGTAACCTGGATCGGTGGCACTGATGCCTTTCAGGTATAGCAAACTCATCCGTTTATCAGTCCAGAGACAATGTTCAGTACACCCACCATCCTAGTCATCAACATCAGATCATGATCTTCATCAACGGTGACAGTCAATGACAATGTTCATTAAAAAAACTTGGCTGCAGCAGGTACAAAGGACTTCCTGAATGATCTCTCTGAAAATATAGTAGATTGGATGACCCTCATTTTGCATTATTATTTCTTACCCATTCTTTACTCCATGATCATTTCTAGCGAGTCAGGGGTCAAGCCAATAATGGATCCTGCCTTCGTGGTCTGATTATTGATTATTGATCTTTTTCCTGTCCTCTGAGCTTAAGCCACACCCCCAACAGACAAGGGTATAAAATAGGAGGACACTTGCTAAAATGCTTTGATAAAACATGTGAAGGGGTGACCTGCTGACATCAAAAGACACAAAGCTTCCTGAGGAAAAACAGCCTGGAATGGGCCCTTTTAAAGATAATAATACATTAGACTTGTATAGCGCTTTTCTAGGTACTCAAGGGTGCTTCACACACAGGTTAAAAGATGGCACTGGTGTTGTCTGTCCAGCCTTTTAACCACAAGGACACCGAGGTACTTATAAGAGGAAACCACCTCAATGGCCTAATAATGAGTCAGCACAGCCTTTTTCTTTCTAAAATCAATAATAAGCTCCTTGGTCTTACTCATATTTAAAATGTCATATCATTTGACAAAGCCATCTACTTCCTGTTGGTACGCTACAGGTGGCCATCTACTTCCTGTTGGTATGCTATAGGTGGTTGTCTTTGAGAACGTAGCCAACGAGTGCAGAATCACCTGAAATTGTTTGCAGTGCAAAAATACATCAGGCAATTTCAACAGCTACAACTTTGTGCCAACAAGTTACCAACAATAACAAGTGATTCAATTCCTCTGTTACTAAATAATAATAAAGTAATAATGCATTTTATTCAGGGCCGCTGCTGGCCATTTGGGTGCCCTAAGCGTAATTGTTTTGTGGTGCCCCCCCCCCCCCCCCCCCGCAAAACTGTCAAACGAAAGACTGCAAAATCATTAATTATGAACGATACTAGTGTATCTCACATTACATTACATGTGGCAAACAAACAATTGTTAGAATTACTGTACATGTCAGCAAACAAGCGATTGTTAAACTGTACATGCAAGTAGGGGCGGACTGGGATCATAATTCAGGCTGGGCATTAGATACCAAGCAGGCCAGGCCAATAAGGGCCGACGTGCGTGCCGAAAAATTTGGCCTGTTTGAAGCCCAATTTGGGCCGTTTGAAGCCCAATTTGGGCCGTTTGAAGCCAGATTTGGGCTGTTTGAAGCCCGATTTGGGCCGTTTGAAGCCCGATTTGGGTCGTTTGAAGCCAGATTTGGGCCAGTTGAAGCCAGATTTGGACCAGTTGAAGCCAGATTTGGGCCGTTTGAAGCCCAATTTGGGCCGTTTGAAGCCCAATTTGGGCCGAGTCCAATTTTACAATGAGATGCACCCACTTTAACCCTGAATAAAGTAATAAAACCACTAGTAAACCAGTAGGCGCAGGCCCGTAGCTACCATTGAGGACACCGAGGTCATGACCTCGGTCCCCAGATCTATTAATCTGTCATTGATGTTTTAATGCGACAGTTGATCGGAAATGCAACAATTTGCTTCCTCTCTGTGTGCTATAGAAGAGAGATAACTCACAACATTCCGATTTTGCATTGAGGCTAGATTGGGGCTAGACTTTGGGGACAGTTCTATTGAAGTGAATGGGTAAGTAACTCCCCTGTAAGTGATGTTTGTGTAGATGGGCCATTGTATTTAATTGAGCAGTATTCTGCCATGTGACCTGTATGCAGAATATAAATTATATCATATGGGGAGACATTTATTTTTTGTATCATTTTAAAGCAACAGCACAGTAAAGAGGATATTAATCTAACATGATGTATGTAGTTCTTTATAGATCTAGCCTCTTCATTTTGCTCTCAAAGTGCACCAGATTGAAGCATTTTACTTTAAAATGGACAAAATTTTCTATCCGGGGGTGCACAGCCCCCCCTGGTCCCCCCACGCCACGCTAAAATGACCTCGGTATCTCTCAAACCCTGGCTACGGGCCTGAGTAGGCGGCGCCTGGCCTGCTGTTCAGTGAGTGGCCTGACTGAGGGCACCATTTTTTTTTTTTTTTTTTTGGTGCCCTCAGTCACATGATGCCCTACGCAGTCTGCGTACTCTGCGTATAGGGTGCGGCGGCCCTGATTTTATTTGTACTGCACTTTTCATTCACAAAGAATCTCAGAGTGCTACATATTTAAAAGCATAACCAACAGACAATACAACAGACAATAGTTAACACGTTCACTGCCATTGGCGACTTGACTCGTCAAAAAAAATCCAACGGTTGACTGCCATTGACGAGTTAAGTCGCCAAAAAAAAAAAAAAAAAAATTTGACGGTGGGACGTGGATCAACGCCCCCCACGTCTCCTATAAAAATATGGGAGCCACCGAACGTGTACAACCCATTCCACCGACCCACTAAGTGGCGACAGTGCTCTCCAGACTAGAAAAAGCAGAGCCAAAACTGCAGGGGAACGCGCGAGGAAACCATTCTCATACTGTAAAATGCATTGGCGAAAACGCTTTCGCTTTCGCGCTGAGAGCTGGCGGTGGGGGATTGCAAATTTGCATAATAGATTATGGGTGCAACACACTTTGAAACACCGGCAGAAAGCCCACAATCGCACGCAGCTTCATTCCAGCTGAGCTCAACCGAAAACCCAGAAACGAACGAGCCTCATTCTCATACTGTAGGCGAAAACGCTTTCACGCTGGTGCACAACGGTGGCGCACAACGGTGGGGGGTTCCAAAAATAGACTGGGTGCAAAACACACTTTGAAACACGCAGCATAAAGCCTAGAATCGCACAAAGCTTCATCAAAGCTCTCAACCGAAAACCCAAGAAATGAGCAAGCCCCATCCAGACTCGCTGACGAGGGGGCTGCCAGGGAGGGAGGCTGCTCACTGCTCAGACAGGCAGCAGAAACTCGCTTGTGACAAACGCTGCTGAATGCCACCAGAGACACGCCCACAGAGGGAGGAGTTTGAAGGAGAGGGGGTGCGGGTGCTGATATGGAGGAAATTACTGTTCAGAACTATATTGTTTAGATGTCTGATGTGTTACTGATGCCAAAAATAAATGGTTAAAGTGACTGTTTGATTGAATTTCACAAAACTGCGATTATCTCAGCTTTCTGTCTCAGACGCTGAAACCATGCTGTACTCAACGGCTAATATCTACATAACTACTAACTCTACAAACTAACTCTTTTAGACAGAGAAAGCACACATTCTATTAGTACTTTTTAGATATTTTGTGTTCACAAAGTCCAAGCAGAAAATAATCCTCGGCTCTTGTAAGATGAGCCAGAATCCTCAAAAAAAACCTTTGGCAGAAGCTACCTACAGTAAAAAAAAAAACGGCTGGCAGTGAATGTGTTAACATTAAAAAGGTTAGCACGAGAAAGCCTTCCTAAATAAAGAGGTTTTTAGGCCTGTTTTAGAAGAGTCCAGAGCCTGTGCTGCCCTTGGTGGTTTGGAAGGCTGTTCCACGTTGTGGGTGAGTACTGTAGCAGGACTTTGTAATGGGCCCTGAAGGAGACATGAGGCCTGTACTACAAAGCAAGATTTAGGTTGATCCTGATAAGTTTTGGTTTAAACCTGGTTTAGCCGTACTACAAAGCAAGTTAACTTCTTACCGACATATATTTCCATAGCAACTTATGCTTCACACTTAACCTGGTCCGCAGCAGGTTAAGTTGCAAGGATAAGATTAGACCTTAAATACACCGCCCACGAACCAATCGAATCAGCAGTTTGGAAAAATGGCCAACCCTTTCTGGACGAGTTTCCCATCGAGGAAGGAGCACGAATTGTAATGTTGAATTAATCAAGGACTAAAGCCTTGCACTTGTTGGCTATTTTAATTAAGCCCTACTTACCACTTTGGAATATGTTTTTATATATTCATTTTTGTGCTCTCAAGTAGCCTAGATACGTTGTTTGACCCCGCTGATCGATTGCAGCTGAATAGTGAGTGTAGAAATATCACTAAACTGGCATAAAAAGGTTACATAAACGTCTCCAAAGCGCACGGTGCCGTGTGCGCAACGGAGCTGAGACTGACGTTGGGTTGGAATTGAAATGGTCATAGCCTACATGCTGGAATAGCCTACTACATCTAAGCAATTTAACATGGGATCACCTGCACACAGGCGATCCCATATTAAGATGATTCATATCTAGGCTACTCCTGCATTTTGCAGCTGCAACTGTGTTGCTTTTGGCCTGTATGATGTGATTGAACTTCATATTTCCAGCATCATTATATGAAATATGGAGATATGCGACTCTGCTGACAATATATGTGACCACAAAATAGGCTACTTTTTATAAATGAAATCTATGCCCGCACGTACCGTGTCGATTCAGTTCAGAAGCATTTTTTTATTTTATTATCATTCTTTTTTTTATTGATTAGCTTATAGGAATTATTCAATCAGTGTGACTAAACACATCATGAGATCATTATTATTCATTGAGCCTAAATGGTCTATACATACGGATTTTGGACTGAGATAGATTACACATTGCTTCCACAAAAGACATGCCGGTTTTGAGTTCATTGAGAGGGTGAATTGAGCTGCTGTAGATAGCGTACGTGGAGGTAGAAACCGCTCTTCAAAGAAATTACTGGTGTGGATAAAAGTGGTCACTTTAGACAGTCATTCGGGAACAGACTAATACTATCCAACGCGGATATTTATTTGCGGTTTCATTCAATGAGGAAATAGGCGTGTCTGGCGCTGTCGGAGTTGGAGCAGTCAATATTGCATTGTGATTGGCAGTTGTTGAAAACCATGCCTCTTTTGCGGGCACGAGCTCCAGTGCACGGGCATTTTCATGTGCACGAGCTCTCAGCTTGATTAGAAAAACCTGGTTCGAGTTAACGAGTGGCAAACGAGGTTCGTAGTACAAGTTAACTACAATCGAGCTGATCTGGTTTAGACAAACCAGATCAAGGGACAGATCCTGGATCTTTCTTATAGAACATTCGTAGTATAGAGCCATGGTGGCAGTGGAGTGAAAACAGAGTCGCTGTTATGTGTTCATTCATGTTTCTGTACTCTTATCAGGATGCTGGCAGCGCTGTTGTGCATACACAGCAGGATCGCTTGTGGTTCTGGAGCGACGGTTCCAGGTTTGACTATGAGCTCTGGCACAGTGGAGAGCCGAACAACGCAGGACGAGAACCATGTATTATGATGAACTATGGAGGTAGAATAAAACACACCCTATCTAGTGTCACATCACATTTTTGATTCATCTGATCTAAAAACAGTCTCCTTTGTAATTCACAGAGAATTGGAATGATGCGTCATGTGGAGCTCAGTTTCCTTTTGTGTGTGCCAAAAAGCCGGCCTGCTAAACCTGAACCCAGGTCATGAAGAGTGAGAACAACAAATGATGGTGTATACCTGACCAGTATAGAGATGTTAAAACAGTAACAAAGCATTGTTGTAGTTGTTGATCTTCAGTTAAGTCTAAATAGGGGATTATTTTGTAGACTTATTATTTGCAGTTTCAGTGCACTCTGGCAAACTTTACATGACTCGAGTCACATGACTTGGACTTGAGTCACAAATTGGATGACTTGTGACGTCACTTGGACTTTAAGATTCAATTGACTTGAAAAGTCCTTTCCCCAAAAAAACAAAGATTAAAAAGTTATTTGTGCCACCAATCAATTCATTTCCCTTCATTTTCCGAATCGACTAACGTTATCGCTATTAATTCCAAGAAAGTCGACACGTCATGTCCCAGATCCACTTTGTTTGATCAAATCTGACAGCATCCAATCAAGTTGCAGGAGAGAACCATGAAGAACATTACTGTACGTTAGTGCCAGTTGGAAAAAATAAACCAAATTATAATTTGGTTTGTTTTTCGAATTTTCCTTTCGTTTGATAAACTTGCGGTGGTGAACATGACTCGAAACTCAAAGTTTAGGACATGAGACATGACTTGGGACTTGTGAGTATTGACTTGGGACTTGACTCAGGACTTGACTTGTGACTTGAGTGCAAAGATGTAGTTGTTGTCACCTGCAAAACAATGGCTTGATCCCACCTCTGGTAATTATAGTATTTTTATTCCAAGTCCTGCTACATTCCAATCAGTACAGTAGGCCAGTGGTTCTCAAATGTTTCACATAAAGGACCCCGAAACTGACAAAAGTTAGACCACGTACCCCCATTTGATAGGATTTTGTCCCACGCTCCCCCATATGATAATAAGATTTATGCTTTTAGATGTTTGATTACAGAAAGTGTATAAAACCCATGACCAGAATAGTCAGTGTGTTACTTATGAATGGAATTATAGCGAAAATAAATTACCCCCCTTTTTGCTGGGGACCCCCTGGAACCCCCTCAAGGACCCATGGGGGTCCCCGGACCCCCATTTGAGAACCCCTGCAGTAGGCTACTTGAAAACGTGATAGCTGATAGTCTGTGTCATTAACAGTGGCACACACTGACTGACCAATATCTGATCTTTGAATCAATATGTTGGTTGTTTATTAGTTCAAATTCTGTTCATAAAATGTACTG
>NW_028152107.1:202500-225000 GCF_964638095.1 Poromitra crassiceps
CATTTTACAGTAAACATCACTACTGTATATCATTGTCAACTTAAAGCGAGTCTCGCTGGCCAGCCGACCCTCCCTTCCGTGAGAGGAGTCTGGCAGCGCTGGTTACCATTGTGATGGGCGGCGCTTGGCGGCAGTGCCCTTGAAAATAGTTTCCAACAATCCCACTTGCCATTTTCAGCGTGTAGCAATGAGCTAGCGTGTAGGTTTCTGCCGTTAGCTTGCTAGCTAGGTAGCGTTGTTGTTTTCACTGCGGCTGGAGGGCACTATATTTACAGCGACACACAGGGAGGAGGGAGCGGAAGCCGCTCTGATTGACATGGTCGGAGCCAATGACAGAGCTTGTAATAAGCCGGGAGCGGACATCCGACAGCCACTGAAACAGTCCCTCCAATGGGAGAGCAGCTGTAGAGCAGGGGAGGGCTTATCCCAGCAGACTGTTTCCGTGCAGCCAGACTCCTCTCACGGAAGGGAGGGGAGGCATGTTTACAGTGATTAGACCAATGTCTCAAAATGAACGTGGCAACGATTCAGTTATATTAACGCCTTGTAAAGTGAGATGCAATGCTACTGTTTGTACCATTCATTCTTTGCTAATGTGACAATGTGGCTGAGTTGTGCGCGTGTGTGTGTGTGTGTGTGTGTGTGTGTGTGTGTGTGTGTGTGTGTGTGTGCGCGCGGGCGTGTGTGTGCGAGTGTGTGTTCGTGTGTGCGCGCGCATGTGTACTGTAGGCTACTGTATGATAGGGTGACCAGACGTCCCCGATTTTCGGGGACAGTCCCCGATTTCGGTGCTCTGTCCCCGGCTGGAGCTGTCCCCGAAAATGTCCCCGATTTTGGCCACAAAGTCAAATAATAATACTGGCAAGAAACTCGATAACAGAGCATTTGCGGCACCACAAAAGCCTGTCATTGTGCACGTTGTGCAAAGTGCTGCCTGTGTGTGACAGAGTAGATCACAGAGTAGATGTCCTCCCTCTGCCCGTGCCGTGGTTTTCCCAGGACCCAGCCGCACGCAACTGAAGCCCCAGAGGTGGCGAACGAGAGGCGGAGTCTGCTTGCTGCTTTTGCTACCGTCCTTGTTTACCGGACCCCATTCAGCGGGTTATCCATCCCAGTTGTTTTGAATAGTTAAAAGTACAGTAAAACTATCTGGTAAGTAAGTGCAGTAACTAACTCAAAACGTTTTTGCAGAGAAGTCAGTAACGTTTTTATGTACACCAAACTCCATTGAAAAAAATGACAATTTTTAACATGATTGGCGATGGATCATTGTTATCTAGTCATTAGCCTACTGTTCCCTAAATTGGCCTTCAGCCATCAAAACTTTGATAACCCCTGGTTTAAATTAAACACAATAGGTCATATTTATCTCTAGATTACAATTTTAATCATTAAAATTGCCTTTTAGTATTAACATGATTTTTTTAATTATTTTGTCAGCATTTAATATTAAATTAGCAGTTAATATGGTCATGTGGCCATTGAATACTTGAAACTGGTGAGCGACACCCTAAACTCAAGGAAAGTGTTTACTGAGGTAATAAATCACTACTGTAATGTTTTTGTTTTGTGTAAATAAATTATCCACCAGTTGGTGAGGTCAAAGAGAGAAGTTGTCCCTCTCTTCCTGCCACTCTACACAATACACCAGTAGCCTATTTCCCATGAATTACCTAGGCTGTCTAATTTGTGGTAAATTGTGCCAGATAACTAGTAACCATTGTAAACTGCTTCTTTTTCAATTGTTTCAAAATCACAAAGTTCTTCATAGATCTAGCCTCTTACTTTTGCTCTCAAAGTGCACCAGATTTATGCATTTTACTGTAAAATGTACACAATTTTCTAAAAGTTGGGGGGGCACAGCCCCCCCTGGGCCCCCCTAGCGGACCAGAAAATGTCCCCGATTTTCATTTGAGAAATCTGGTCACCTTACTGTATGATGGAGGGGGAAGAGGTAATTTCTTGCAGTGTTGAAGAGTTTGAATGTCAATAGATGTATTAACTTGCGGGCTTACACAGCTGTGTGTGTGTGTGTGTGTGTGTGTGTGTGTGTGTGTGTGTGTGTGTGTGTGTGTGTGTGTGTGCGCGTGCGTGTGTGTGTGCGCGTGTGTGTGCGTGCGTGCGTGCGTGTGTGTGTGTGTCAGTGTGTGCCTGTGTTCGCAAGTACATGTCTGATAATGAATTGATCGGGCTGAGCACATAATTGCATAGTTCCCAGCATCTCAAGTCAGTTTACTCTGATGAGTTCCGTCTAATTGTAATTTACATACAGATATCAATTTGTTGTGTATTCATCAAGAAGAAAAGAGGCAGAGAGAGAGAGCGAGACAGAGAGAGAGAGATAGAGAGAGAGAGATAGAGAGAGAGAGAGAGAGAGAGAGGAGGGGGGCGTGGGGGAGAGTAGGTTAGGGGGATTGCTGGACAGATGGAGAGAGTGTGGACGGAGGTGGGGAACGCTGTCATGTTCGTGTCACCCTCACAGACATGCATGCGCAATGTAAATGCAAAACTAGTCATACACGTGTGCACAAAAATACTTATGCATTTACACACACAAACAATATTTTCTCTGTGTGTAGACTGTGTGTGTACAGTATGGGCACTCAAGACTGCAAAGTTATGTTATGTTTGGATTATAATTTAGCTCTATTTGAATAAATGTCCCCTTTTCTAAAAAAAATAAAATAAACAGTTTGTAATTCAAGACCTAAAGGCGTATGAATGTGGTTCTTTCCAACATTGTAATGAACTCAAAAGGGTCATGTGACTGAAACCGATCGAGGACAGTACAGGACACATAATACTGTGGTGTGGAAGCTGAGAGATGGAGGGAGGACCAACTAGTCTTGTTTTGATCTCACAAAGGTGGTTCACTTTTAACCGGGGTAGATCATTGGTAACCAGTGTTGGGGGTAACTCGTTACAAAAGTAACATATTACATGTAATATATTACTTTTAGTAGTAACTCAGTAATATAACTTATTTCAATCATGAGAGACCAGAGGGTAGAATTTAACAAGCGAGCTTTATTCACAAATGGCATGGCGATTAGATCTATGGCATGAAATGGCATGGCAACTAATTCTATGGCATGGCAGCATGGCAACTAGTTCTTTGGCGTAATAATGGTAAGATGCCTCTCTTCTTGTGGCGAGAGAGGAGGGCATCTGCTCAGACTAGGATAGAGAATCCCCCCCGTGGGAGATTCTTCAGAAGTCAAGACGTTGGTGGTGGACTGGGGAGGTGGGTGGGGCGAAACACAGCTTCAGAGGATGGGATACGATCAGCCCAGGTACAGCGACCATGGAGGAGAAGGTTCAGGGAAAGAGGACGATGAGGTGCTGAGCATGGCTATAAGTACTGCCACGTCATAGCCTCGGCATTGACGGCATTACCGACGTCATATTGGCAAGTTCAGGTGCTGATTGGCTGTTGAGGATGGGGTGATGAGTCACACGTCACAGCGGACGTCACACTAGGATTACGCTTGACTTAGGCTGGGAGCTGATGCCTATTGTGATGTGAGGCAGCTTGTCTGGTCTTCATCTTGAAACTAGGTCGAGACCAACATTACTTATAGGATTTCAGTAATATTATACCAGTTACTTTGTCAAGTAACTCAAGTTACAAATTGAGTTACATTTTATTAAATCAAAGCACATATTTAAAAAAGATACAATCATTTCCTAATCAAACTGTGTGTTTGTATGCAAATAACCACTATACATGACAATAACAAAGGAAAATAATAACATTTAGAATTTTGGATTGTTTCCCCTGACTTCAAAGGCAGTTTAAATGATTTTCCGGGATTGTTCAGTGGCAACAATTTCATTCTGCTGCTGCTGTTGTTTTGGTTAAAGTAATGCAAAAGTAGTGTAATAAGTAATGAGTTACTCTACAGTTTAGAATCTGTGTAGAGTCTACACAGACAGTAATATTGTAAAGTAACTTATTACTTTCAAATGAAAGTAATAAGTAATATGTAGTATATTACATTTTGAAAGTAACTTGCCCAACACCGTTGGTAACCTACTGGACAGCTCATTTGCTTGGGAGCAGCTTAAGTTCAGGCTACGGAATGTATGAAAGGCCCTTCACCTCAAGGCTGTTAGCCGGGCGACGGTGTTTACAGGCCGGTATAGAACCACAATGCTTTCAGTGATCATTTAGATCAGAGATATGATACTTTTAGGCTACAGTACATCAGATATAATGAATGTTTTGTCGCATTCCCAGGCCAGTTGACCCACTCTGGCTATAAAAGAGGTAACAGAACCAGGTAGCTTAAATTCGTTGCCCATTAAATCACAATAGTGAATGAAATTTAGGCCTACAGTTGCATATTAAGTGTGCGGAAATTCCTCCTTAGGACATAGGAGTGATGAATACACTGCACTCATATTCCCATCAGTGACACGATTTCACGATTTCAGACGACAAGCCCGTCTTTATTGTCACACGGTTACACATCAACACATGCACGGAGGGCCACAAACACACACATGCTGACGGTGGCCGGTGAAATTTGTCCTCTGCATTTAACCCATCCTGGCTTTGTCCTTTCCTCCGGGGGGCAGGCCAGGAGCAGTGGTCGCTTTCTCGTACAGCGCCCGGGGACCGACTTCGGATGTTGTCGTCACTGGTCGGATGACGACAGTGCAACATGAGGTGACTACTTTGTATTATTGTGTTATTATCAGTGTATTATCATTGTAATGGGAACATTGTCTCAATGGTGGGTGGCGAGAATAATTGTGTGTGCTAGTGTGATTTTTCTTTTCCCAGCTGAATCCTATTATTTTTGCCACCTCAATGACCTAATTCACCCATGAATAACCCATGAGGAATAGATTTAATCTGATCTCATATCACATGGTGCTGCTCTGATTGATTGGTTATTTGTTTTCAAAACTCCGCCTCTTTCATGTGAACGCCCTCATAGCTGATAAGATAAATCCTTGGTTGACAGAGCCAGTTGATAACCAGCAAGGATTTGTGAAGCCATCTCTCACACAAAGATAGCCTGACTTCCTTGAACGCTCCTCGTGAGACGGACCCCCAGGTCACTGCTTTAATATGTGGACCGTTTTTCTTCTCTGTGCCGTCGCTTTCAGCGGTGCAACAGGTGAGACTCAACAAAGACGCTGAACCCGCCTCCCCCTGTTACACTCTCAAGCTGTTTGGTTAACACTGCCGTGCGTCAGGTTTCCATTATGTTTTTATGCCTGTTGTTATTGTTAATGCTGCTGTTGTTGTTGTTGTTGCTGCTGCTACCTGTGCTAACACACCTTACGTTAGAGTCTAAGGTACAACTAAAACAACATACAAACATTTGAGATCAAGTGTTTCCCTAAAATAAGTGTAGCACTAAGATGCCATTTTCCCATTGGTTTTGAACTAGGGATTCATCGATTGTGAAATTCTGGGCCGATCTCGATACAAATTTGTTGTTGTTAAAAATAACAATTTGGCCGATATAGCAGATGCCAAAACCAATGTTTTGTTGTTGTTGTTCTTTAGTCCCCCTTTTGTTACAGGGAAACAAATACATCTTCATTATAAACAATTACAATATAAAGGGACAGCTCACCCTAAAATCCAAAATACATATTTTCCCTCTCACCTGCAGTGCTATTTATCAATCTATATCGTTTTGTGTTATTTGCCTGAGTTTTGGAGATATTGGCCGCAGAGTTTCTGGCTTCTCTCCAATACAATGGAACTGGATGGCACTCGGCTTGTGGTGCTCAAAGTGCCAAATAAAGAAATACATTTGATGAACTCAACAGCAATGCCTCTTTCCAGAAATCATGAGCCGGTTACTCAAGATAATCCACAGACTGAGCAGTTTCATGTAGGAAGTATTATTCTTTTGACCGAACTACACCAGCTAGCTGCTAGCTAGTTCCTACAAAAGAAAATAGTTCCTACATGAAACTGCTCATAACCGGGTCATGATTTCTGGAAAGAGACAATATGCTGTTGAGTTTTTCAAATGTATTTTTTTGTTTCTTTGAGTACCACAAGCCGAATGCCATCCAGTTCCATTGTATTGAAGAGAAGGCAGACATCTCTACAGCCAAAATCTCCAAAACTCAGGCAACTAACACAAAACGATATAGATGGATAAATAGCACTACAGGTGAGAGGGAAAATATATATTTTGGATTTTAGGGTGAGCTGTCCCTTTAACTGTCTTTCAGCCCTTCATCACACTATTAACCTTATGTTCAGACCCGGGGGTGGGCCAAATTCTTCCGGGTCATGTTAACACTTCCGGCGGTCACGGCGCAAAATACAAAAGAACGTCAGAAGAAGACAGTTGTTTTTGTAGCGGACAGTGCAGGGGGTAAAACAAAGAACGTAGCCTACTACTTTGAGCTTGGTACACAGCAAGCAAGCGGAGTATCCGTTAGCCAAGTCAGATAACGTTATCGTCGACAATGACGAGCACTTTCTTGTAAAACATACCTGGACTCCAACAAAGAAAGCTTCAAATGGTTTTCTCTCCTCCGAGCACAGCTCGAGCCACATAAGACCTGCAAATGTTAATGTAATTCCCTGGATTGCGAGAATTAACGAGCCAGTTGCATTCTTAGACATTGCCGTTTGCTTTTATTTGGTATGTTACATACATAAAGTTGGCAAAATTATTAGTTAATTCAGCGTTAGATGATATTGGAGCAGCCGGCCTTTTTCTTTTTTTTAGCAGGAAGTCGTCACACGACCACACAACCGGGTCAAATGGGCGTGGCTACATAAGGTGAATATCCCTAGTCAACAAGGCTAATAGTAGCTACCACAAGCCGAATGCCATCCAGTTCCATTGTATTTGAGAGAAGGTAGCCATCTCTACAGCCAAAACTCAGGCAACTAACACAAAACGATATAGATGGATAAATAGCACTACAGGTGAGAGGGAAGATATGTATTTTGGATTTTAGGGTGAGCTGTCCCTTTAACTGTCTTTCAGCCCTTCATCACACTATAGCCCTAGTCAACAAGGCTAATATCAGTTAATGCCTTGAGTTACGGTGGATACTGTATATCGGTGCATTTTGAACCTGAGCTTGATGTCTAACCGTACCATGGTGTGAGGAAGCTCCATGTAGAGAAACCATGGTGTGACCAAGCTCCATGTAGAGAAACCAGGCGGTGATCATCAGTTAATGAGTTGACACTTCTCTGCCAGGACGATATAGCTGGGGCTGTCCGTCAGGCTGGACGGAAAATGATGGAAACGGAAAATGCTATCTCGTCAACACCAGTCCAATGACCTGGGTGCAGGCAGAGGTAAGGTCTCTCTGAAGCTCCACTGGGTTTCACTCCAAAACGTTATTCATTCACTTTAACTGGTACCTCAACACAGTATATCAATGCACGCACACACACGCACACACACACACGCACACACACGCACGCACGCACGCACACGCGCACGCACGCACACACACACACACACACACACACACACACACACACACACACACACACACACACACACACACACACACACACACACACATATATATATATACAATTTATTTACATTGATTTATTACCTTACTCTATTACCTCAATAAATAAATAAAGGATTATTTCATACTCAAAAGTATTGGATATCTGCTTGACTAATTGTTGTCTTCCCCTGAACTGCCAACTTTACAGCTGATGCTCACCACCATGAACATTACTGTCAATATTTTTGCATTCAAAGCTGTGTTCTCTTGTTTTACAGCGCCATTGTTTGACCTTAGGTGGCAACCTTGCCTCCGTCCACAGCTTGAAGGAGTACGAGTTCATCAAAGAGCTGGTGAGGAGCGCCACTGGAGGGGTCCCCCGAACCTGGATCGGTGGCACTGATGCCTTTCAGGTATAGCAAACTCATCCGTTTATCAGTCCAGAGACAATGTTCAGTACACCCACCATCCTAGTCATCAACATCAGATCATGATCTTCATCAACGGTGACAGTCAATGACAATGTTCATTAAAAAAACTTGGTCGCAGCAGGTACAAAGGACTTCCTGAATGATCTCTCTGAAAATATAGTAGATTGGATGACCCTCATTTTGCATAATTATTTCTTATCCATTCTTTACTCCATGATCATTTCTAGCGAGTCAGGGGTCAAGCCAATAATGGATCCTGCCTTCGTGGTCTGATTATTGATTATTGATCTTTTTCCTGTCCTCTGAGCTTAAGCCACACCCCCAACAGACAAGGGTATAAAATAGGAGGACACTTGCTAAAACGCTTTGATAAAACATGTGAAGGGGTGACCTGCTGATAGCAAAAGACATGAAGCTTCCTGAGGAAAAACAGCCTGGAATGGGCCCTTTTAAAGATAATAATACATTAGACTTGTATAGCGCTTTTCTAGGTACTCAAGGGTGCTTAACACACAGGTTAAAAGATGGCACTGGTGTTGTCTGTCCAGCCTTGCACAAGGACACCGAGGTACTTATAAGAGGAAACCACCTCAATGGCCTAATCTGTAATCAGGACAGGAGTCAGCACAGCCTTTTTCTTTCTAAAATCAATAATAAGCTCCTTGGTCTTACTTATATTTAAAATGTCATATCATTTGACAAAGCCATCTACTTCCTGTTGGTACGCTACAGGTGGCCATCTACTTCCTGTTGCTACGCTATAGGTGGTTGTCTTTGAGAACGTAGCCAATGAGTGCAGAATCACCTGAAATTGTTTGCAGCGCAAAAATACATCAGGCAATTTCAACAGCTACAACTTTGTGCCAACAGTTACCAACAATAACAAGTGATTCAATTTCTCTGTTACTAAATAATAATAAAGTAATAATGCATTTTATTTGTACTGCACTTTTCATTCACAAAGAATATCAGAGTGCTACAGATTTAAAAGCATAACAAACAGACAATACAACAGACAATAGTTAACATGAAAAAAGTTAGCACGAGAAAGCCTTCCTAAATAAAGAGGTTTTTAGGCCTGTTTTAGAAGAGTCCAGAACCTGTGCTGCCCTTGGTGGTTTGGAAGGCTGTTCCACGTTGTGGGTGAGTACTGTAGCAGGACTTTGTATGGGCCCTGAAGGAGACATGGTGCCAGTGGAATGAAAACAGAGTTGCTGTTATGTGTTCATCAGTGGCGGCCGGCCACTAGAGGGCGCCAGGGCGCCGCCCCACCTACTTTATCCACATGAAGAAGAGGGAAATAAAACGTTATAGGCTATATATATTTTTTTTTATGAGCGAGGTGAATATTAGATAGTGAGTATATAATCTTCAATAAATATGTAGATTCATAATTATCTACATGTGTACTGTTTTTGGGTCAATATTTTCTTGCACCGAATTGCCACGGACGCCGTCCGAGGACTTCCGGTTTACTTCCGCTTTCCACCAGTGCAGATCATTAGAGTATCAGGATCTGTGTAGTTGCACATGCGCTGTTCACTCTCAAAAACAAAGAGATTTGGAAGGGCTCTGGGCGCACGTATCTAGCGACCGGGTGGAGGTGGGGTCAGGTAGAGTGAGTGTCGTGACGTAGGCTAGGCTACGTAGATGGGTAGCGACCATAGGGTAGCGACACAGTATATATAAACACTAGTAGCAGTCCCACGCCGATGGCTTTGCAGCATGCGTGAGAAGCAAAGAAGTTTGTTTTCAACTGCCATAAAACACAAAAGACGTTTTGCAAGAATGGAGAAAGAAAATTCTGTGAAGTCACTCAAAAAAGGCGCCGTTTGAGAGACGGACTTTACAGGAGAAGCATCGAGTGAAAGAGCTTGGACCAGATCACCCTGAGCTCGCCATTAAACAACAGGCTACAGACAGAGGAAGAAAATACACTCGGGTCTTTTTCAGACGTTTCTAGTAGCTAGTAACGTCCGTTACTGCTTGCTTGATTTAGGGCTGGAGTGGACGATAATTCAATAGCCTATTATTGTTGTCTTTCAGTGGAATCATCGTGATGATATGAAGTTATTTTAATAGTGACATTTTTGCTGTCTAAATTGATGATGACAAGCAAATGTTACTTAAAAACTGATCAAATGAGGTATGGCAGGAATATTATTTGAAAATATAAGGTTTGTTTGACATCACCATTCAGTTCAATGAGATGAACACTGATTTTGCATACGTGAAACATAGATATTGATATTGAGAAGAATCCTTATGATTATCATATTGATTTCAACCCCATCGTCCACGCCTATATATAGCCCTCCCTGGACAACAATGCACCAGCCGCTACTGGTGTTCATTCATGTTTCTGTACTCTTATCAGGATGCTGGCAGCAAGGTTGTGCATCCACAGCAGGATCGCTTGTGGTTCTGGAGCGACGGTTCCACGTTTGACTATGAGCTCTGGACCAGTGGAGAGCCGAACAACTACCCTGGAACTACTGGAAGACGAGAACCATGTATTGAGATGAACTTTGGAGGTAGAATAACACGCACCCTATCTAGTGTCACATCACATTTTTGGTTTCATCTGATCTAAAAACAGTCTCCTTTGTAATTCACAGGGGGGATTTGGAATGACGAGCCATGTGTAACTCAGTTTCCTTTTGTGTGTGCCAAAAAGCCGGCCTGCTAAAGCTGAACCCAGGTCATGAAGAGTGAGAACAACAAATGATGGTGTATACCTGACCAGTATAGAGCTGTTAAAACAGTAACAAAGCATTGTTGTAGTTGTTGATCTTCAGTTAAGTCTAAATAGGGGATTGTTTGTAGACTTATTATTTGCAGTTTCAGTGCTCTCTGGCAAACTTTACATGACTCGAGTCACATGACTTGGACTTGAGTCACAAATTGGATGACTTGTGACGTCACTTGGACTTTAAGATTCAATTGACTTGAAAAGTCCTTTCCCCAAAAAACAAAGATTAAAAAGTTATTTGTGCCACCAATCAATTAATTTCCTTTCATTTTCCGAATCGACTATCGCTATTAATTCCAAGAAAGTCGACACGTCATGTCCCAGATCCAATTTGTTTGATCAAATCTGACAGCATCCAATCAAGTTGCAGGAGAGAAGCATGAAGAACATTACTGTACGTTAGTGCCAGTTGGAAAAAATAAACCAAATTATAATTTGGTTTGTTTTTCGAATTTTCCTTTCGTTTGATAAACTTGCGGTGGTGAACATGACTCGAAACTCAAAGTTTAGGACTTGGGACATGACTTGGGACTTGTGAGTATTGACTTGGGACTTGACTCAGAACTTGACTTGTGACTTGAGTGCAAAGATGTAGTTGTTGTCACCTGCAAAACAATGGCTTGATCCCACCTCTGGTAATTATAGTATTTTTATTCCAAGTCCTGCTACATTCCAATCAGTACAGTAGGCTACTTGAAAACATGTGAAAGCTGATAGTCTGGGTCATTAACAGTGGGACACACTGGCTGACCGATATCTGATCTTTGAATCAATATGTTGGTTGTTTATTAGTTCAAATTCTGTTCATAAAATGTACTGTCTGCTTCTTTCACATATTCCCTGTCACTTTGCATTGTGTAGTATCTGGTTGTTGAATAAAAAGTTGATGGAGTTCTAGGTTCCTCTTATTTGAGTAGATACATGTATTTATTTACAGAGCAAGGCGGCCCTATACACTAACTATGCAAATTACGCAAGGCCCCGCCTCTAAAGTGTGTGTCCATCTTTACAACTTCGATGAGAGGATGAAACGGATCTATCCTTCTGCTTACGAAAAGAGAAAAAAAACACCATGAGAGTGAATTACTGGAACAGCAATCAGGTAAACTTGTGTCCACAATTGGGGTCGCCTGACATTTCTAAAAAAACAAAAACTTTTTTTCTTACACCACACAGACAATTTAAAACTACAGAAGATGATTAAGGCCACTTGTGTTATATACGGTATACACAAATAACTGATCACAAAAAAGAGAACAGTGATTTTTAGTTAGATATTACCAAAGTAATACTGTTATATAGTAATAGTTTATAGTAATATTCTCCACCCAATACAGTACAGCAGCTATGACTCACAAGCCTAAAATATCCCCCTGGATACCAGCTCACAGAGAAACATACAACGCATCAACCTCTTTTGTCCCCGCTCTCTCTATCTCATTTCTCTCTCTCTCTCTCTCTTTTTCGCATTAACAATCACACACGTTCTCTCTCTGAATCGCTACCCTGTTCATTTTCCTTCATATCTTCCCCCTCAAACCTCTCTCTCTCCCTCACCTGCTGCCTCTCTCTCTCTCCCTCACCTGCTGCCTCTCTCTCTCTCCCTCACCTGCTGCCTCTCTCTCTCTCCCTCACCTGCTGCCTCTCTCTCTCTCCCTCACCTGCTGCCTCTCTCTCTCTCTCTCCCTCTCGGCAGGCTAAGATTGACATTTTTGCTTTCTTTCATCCTCCCTCGCTCTCTCACTCTGTCCCTCATGCGCACGCACACGAACGCACACACACACACACACACACACACACACACACGCACACACACAGACACACACACACACACACACACACATACACACACACACACACACACTAACTGCCCGGAGTCTTAGCAGATGTCAAGCCACATTGTTCTCTGTCTCTCTCTCTCTCTGTCTCTCTCTCTCTCTCTCTGTCTCTCTCTCTCTCTCTCTCTCTTTCCCTCTCTCTCTGTCTCTCTCTCTCTCTCTCCCTCTCTCTCTCTCTCTCCCTCTCTCTCTCTGTCTCTCTCTGTCTCTCTCTCTCTCTCTCTCTGTCTGTCTCTCTCTCGCTCTCTCTCTCTCTCTCCCTCTCTCTCTCTCTCTCTCTCTCTCTCTCTCTCTGAGCTGTGTGAGGAGGACAGGATGAGGAAACCACTTAAGTGAATTGGAATGCGTTGGGGAACAATAATTGTATAGTTCCCAGCATCTCAAGTCAGTTTACTCTGATGAGTTCCGTCTAATTGTAATTTACATACAGATATCAATTTGTTGTGTATTCATCACGAAGAAAAGAGGCAGAGAGAGAGAGAGAGAGAGAGAGAGAGAGAGAGAGAGAGAGAGAGAGAGAGAGAGAGGAGGGGGGCATGGGGGAGAGTAGGTTAGGGGGATTGCTGGACAGATGGAGAGAGTGTGGACGGATGTGGGGAACGCTGTCATGTTCGTGTGCTCGGACTAGGATAGAGAATCCCCCCCGTGGGAGATTCTTCAGAAGTCAAGACGTTGGTGGTGGACTTGGGAGGTGGGTGGGGCGAAACACAGCTTCAGAGGATGGGATATGATCAGCCCAGGTACAGCGACCATGAGGTGAAGGATCAGGGAAAGAGGACGATGATGAGGTGCTGAGCATGGCTATAAGTACTGCCACGTCATAGCCTCCGCATTGATGGCATTACCGACGTCATATTGGCAAGTTCAGGTGCTGATTGGCTGTTGAGGATGGGGTGATGAGTCACACGTCACAGCGGACGTCACACTAGGATTACACTTGACTTAGGCTGGGAGCTGATGCCTATTGTGATGTGAGGCAGCTTGTCTGGTCTTCATCTTGAAACTAGGTCAAGACCAACATTACTTATAGGATTTCAGTAATATTATACCAGTTACTTTGTCAAGTAACTCAAGTTACAAATTGAGTTACATTATTAAATCAAAGCACATATTTAAAAAAGATACAATCATTTCCTAATCAAACTGTGTGTTTGTATGCAAATAACCACTATACATGACAATAACAAAGGAAAATAATAACGACGATAATAATGACTTCAAAGGCGGTTTAAATTATTTTCCGGGATGGTTCAATGGCAACGATGTCATTCTGCTGCTGCTGTTGTTTTGGTGAAAGTAATGCAAAAGTAGTGTAATAAGTAATGAGTTACTCTACAGTGTAGAATCTGTGTAGAGTCTACACAGACAGTAATATTGTAAAGTAACTTATTACTTTCAAATGAAAGTAATAAGTAATATGTAGTATATTACATTTTGAAAGTAACTTGCCCAACACCGTTGGTAACCTACTGGACAGCCCATTTGCTTGGGATCAGCTTAAGTTCAGGTTACGGAATGTATGAAAGGCCCTTCACCTCAAGGCTGTTAGCCGGGCGACGGTGTTTACAGGCCGGTATAGAACCACAATGCTTTCAGTGATCATTTATTTGACCAGAGATATGATACTTTTAGGCTACAGTACATCAGATAGAATGAATGTTTTGTCGCATTCCCAGGCCAGTTGACCCACTCTGGCTATAAAAGATGTAACAGTACCAGGTAGCTTATATTCATTGCCGAATAAATCACAATAGTGAATGAAATTTAGGCCTACAGTTGCATATTAAGTGTACGGAAATTCACTCTTATAGGACTGCCAACAGTGATGGATACACTGCACTCATATTCCCATCAGTGCAACATGAGGTGACTATTTTGTATTATTGTGTTATTATCATTGTATTATCATTGTAATGGGAACATTGTCTCAATGGTGGGTGGCGAGAAGAATTAGGTGTGCTAGTGTGTTTTTTCTTTTCCCAGCTGAATCCTATTACTTTTGCCACCGAAATGACCTAATTCACCCATGAATAACCCATGAGGAATAGATTTAATCTGATCTCATATCACATGGTGCTGCTCTGGATCTGTCCATGTTGATTGGTTATTTGTTTTCAAAACTCCGCCTCTTTCATGTGAACGCCCTCATAGCTGATAAGTTAAATCCTTGGTTGACAGAGCCAGTTGATAACCAGCAAGGATTTGTGAAGCCATCTCTCACACAAAGATAGCCTGACTTCCTTGAACGCTCCTCGTGAGACGGACCCCCAGGTCACCGCTTTAAGATGTGGACCCTTTTTCTTCTCTGTGCCGTCGCTATCAGCGGTGCAACAGGTGAGACTCAACAAAGACGCTGAACCCGCCTCCCCCTGTTACACTCTCAAGCTGTTTGGTTAACACTGCCGTGCGTCAGGTTCCCATTATGTTTTTATGCATGTTGTTATTGTTAATGTTGTTGTTGTTGTTGTTGTTGTTGTTGCTGCTGCTACCTGTGCTAACACACCTTACCTTAGAGTCTAAGGTACAACTAAAACAACATACAAACATTTGAGATCAAGGCCCAGTTTCCCTAAAATAAGTGTAGCACTAAGATGCCATTTTTCCATTGGTTTTGAACTAGGGATTCATCGATTGTGAAATTCTGGGCCAATCTCGATACAAATTTGTTGTTGTTAAAAATAACAATTTGGCCGATATAGCAGATGCCAAAACCAATATTTTGTTGTTGTTGTTGTTCTTTAGTCCCCCTTTTGTTACAGGGAAACAAACAAATCTTCATTATAAACAATTACAATGTAAAGGGACAGCTCACCCTAAAATCCAAAATACATATTTTCCCTCTCACCTGCAGTGCTATTTATCAATCTATATCGTTTTGTGTTATTTGCATGAGTTTTGGAGATATCGGCCGCAGAGTTTCTGGCTTCTCTCCAATACAATGGAACTGGATGGCACTCGGCTTGTGGTGCTCAAAGTGCCAAATAAAGAAATACATTTGATGAACTCAACAGCAATGTCTCTTTCCAGAAATCATGACCCGGTTACTCAAGATAATCCACAGACCTTGTTATGAGTAGTTTCATGTAGGAAGTATTTTCTTTTGACCGAACTACACCCGCTAGCTGCTAGCTAGTTCCTACAAAAGAAAATAGTTCCTACATGAAACTGCTCATAACCGGGTTTTTCAAATGTCTTTTTTTGTTTCTTTGAGTAGCTACCACAAGCCGAATGCCATCCAGTTCCATTGTATTTGAGAGAAGGTAGCCATCTCTACAGCCAAAACTCAGGCAACTAACACAAAACGATATAGATGGATAAATAGCACTACAGGTGAGAGGGAAGATATGTATTTTGGATTTTAGGGTGAGCTGTCCCTTTAACTGTCTTTAAGCCCTTCATCACACTATAGCCCTAGTCAACAAGGCTAATATCAGTTGATGTCCTGAGTTACGGTCGATACTGTATATCGGTGCATTTTGAACCTGAGCTTGATGTCTAACCGTACCATGGTGTGACCAAGCTCCATGTAGAGAAACCATGGTGTGACCAAGCTCCATGTAGAGAAACCAGGCGGTGATCATCAGTTAATGAGTGAACACTTCTCTGCCAGGACGATATAGCTGGGGCTGTCCTTCAGGCTGGACGGAAAATGCTGGAAACGGAAAATGCTATGTCTTCAACACAAACCCACTGAGCTGGGTGCAGGCACAGGTAAGGTCTCTCTGAAGCTCCACTGGGTTTCACTCCAAAACGTTATTCATTCACTTTAACTGGTACCTCAACACAGTATATCAATGCACGCACACACACACACGCACGCACGCACGCGCGCGCACGCACGCACACACACACACACACACACACACACACACACACACACACACATATATATATATAATTTATTTACATTGATTTATTACCTTACTCTTTAATATTACCTCAATAAATAAATAAAGGATTATTTCATACTCAAAAGTATTGGATATCTGCTTGACTAACTGTTGTCTTCCCCTGAACTGCCAACTTTACAGCTGATGCTCACCACCATGAACATTACTGTCAATATTTTTGCATTCAAAGCTGTGTTCTCTCTTGTTTTACAGCGCCATTGTGTGACCTTAGGTGGACACCTTGCCTCCGTCCACAGCTTGAAGGAGCACCAGTTCATCCAGGAGCTGGTGAGGAGCGCCACTGGAGGTTCCCCCGGAACCTAGATCGGTGGCGCTGATGCCTCCCAGGTATAGCAAACTCATCCGTTTATCAGTCCAGAGACAATCTTCAGTACACCCACCATCCTAGTCATCAACATCAGATCATGATCTTCATCAACGGTGACAGTCAATGACAATGTTCATTAAAAAAACTTGGTCGCAGCTAGGGATGGGTACCGAACTCGGTACTTGAACGCATCTGAGTAATAGAAAGAGAGTGGGTAAAATAGAAATTCCGACGGAACCTTAAGGCAAAACCGCCGTAAAACCAAACAGAAGAAGAAGAAGAACCTTAAGGCAACACGCGGGAGCGAGTTTTATACGTCAGTACGTCACTCTACCTGAAGGTCCTGAAAGCAAAACAGGAGCAGCCGAAAGCGGTCCAAAAATGTGGCTACACTTTACCAAGATAGACTCAGACAACACTGGTTGCAACATTTGTGATGTGAATTGCAAAGCTGACTAGTAGGGAAACACCTCACCTTGAGGAAACATGGTCAAACACAAGATATATTTAGCTAAATGCTGAAGACTGTAACGTCTTAGATAGGCTGAGGGTGAATGAAGCAGGCAGCGCACCACAGCTAACGTTAGCAGAACCTCCTCAGCTGTAACGTTGAGAGAGGCATCGACTTATACAACATCAGGTAACGTTATTTAATTAGCTAGTGTTAGCTGGATAAGTTGTTTCACTGCCGTTGTGGTTGTTAGATAACGGGGCTTTTCACTGTCTTCACAACGACTGCAAACGTTACGTTACGCTACGTTAAACGTTAAACGTTAACGTTACTCTTGCTGCAGTAATTGTCAAGGTTTCAACAGAACATATTTCCTCAGCCTGTATAGTAGCTATCAACATGAAATAAAAAGCATTTGAGAGCTTAAACCCGTGGCTTTTTATTTGGAAGGGTTACATTTGCCATAATCTTTATTAACATTTCTTAAAATGCATTAGAATATTTTTATTTTTAGGGGTTAAAGATAAAACATTTTTTTAATGAACATTAGGGCAAATATAATACGAAAAGCCAAAGGGTTAAGCTCTCAAATGCTTTTTATTTTATGTTTCTATGTGCTACAGAGCCTGAGATATGAAGGCTTTAGTGAATACCGACCGCTCTCTCTGAGAAGTTTGGATTATTATTTTTTTACAACTGTAATTTTTTTTGTTATTAGAGCGTGTAAAGTACCGAAAATGGTACCGTTTTGGGTACCGTACCGAATTCCAGGTACCGGTACCGTACCGGTATCGGTTCAAATGTGAACGGTACCCATCCCTAGTCGCAGCAGGTACAAAGGACTTCCTGAATGATCTCTCTGAAAATATAGTAGATTGGATGACCCTCATTTTGCATAATTATTTCTTACCCATTCTTTACTCCATGATCATTTCTAGTGAGTCAGGGGTCAAGCCAATAATGGATCCTGCCTTCGTGGTCAGATTATTGATTATTGATCTTTTTCCTGTCCTCTGAGCTTAAGCCACACCCCCAACAGACAAGGATATAAAATAGGAGGACACTTGCTAAAACGCTTTGATAAAACATGTGAAGGGGTGACCTGCTGACATCAAAAGACACGAAGCTTCCTGAGGAAAAACAGCCTGGAATGGGCCCTTTTAAAGATAATAATACAATAGACTTGTATAGCGCTTTTCTAGGTACTCAAGGGTGCTTCACACACAGGTTAAAAGATGGCACTGGTGTTCTCTGTCCAGCCTTTTAACCACAAGGACACCGAGGTACTTATAAGAGGAAACCACCTCAATGGCCTAATCTGTGAGTCAGCGCAGCCTTTTTCTTTCTAAAATCAATAATAAGCTCCTTGGTCTTACTCATATTTAAAATGTCATATCATTTGACAAAGCCATCTACTTCCTGTTGGTACGCTATAGGTGGTTGTCTTTGAGAACGTAGCCAATGAGTGCAGAATCACCTGAAATTGTTTGCAGCGCAAAAATACATCAGGCAATTTCAACAGCTACAACTTTGTGCCAACAAGTTACCAACAATAACAAGTGATTCAATTTCTCTGTTACTAAATAATAATAATGTAATAATGCATTTTATTTGTACTGCACTTTTCATTCACAAAGAATCTCAGAGTGCTACAGATTTAAAAGCATAACCAACAGACAATACAACAGACAATAGTTAACATTAAAAAGTTTAGCACGAGAAAGCCTTCCTAAATAAAGAGGTTTTTAGGCCTGTTTTAGAAGAGTCCAGAGCCTGTGCTGCCCTTGGTGGTTTGGAAGGCTGTTCCACGTTGTGGGTGAGTACTGTAGCAGGACTTTGTATGGGCCCTGAAGGAGACATGGTGCCAATGGAATGAAAACAGAGTTGCTGTTATAGTATGTGTTCATGTTTCTGTACTCTTATCAGGATTATGGCCTCTCTGTTGTGCAGAGACATTTTCAGACTCCCAGGGCTCACTCTAGATCTAATTGCAGTGCAGGTGAATTGTCTGCTCTATCATCTCTAGCCAAGAATCATGATATCACTGTGAAGCCCGCAGATAAGGGAGGGGGGTTAGCCCTGATGGATAGTCAACTGTATACCAATGAGATAACAAGGCAGCTGTCTGATGCTCATTTCTACACAAAACTTCCATGTGACCCTACTCAGTCCTTCAAAAGGGAAATTGATTGTTTTCTCAAACAAGCCAAGTCTTCTGGTCACATCAGTGAATCTGAATTCAAGTATTTGCTCACTGATTTCCCCATCAAGCCAGTAATTTATGGGTTACCTAAAGTTCACAAACCTTCTGATGGTTTTCCAAAGTGTCGCCCCATTATAGCCAGTATTGGGTCCCTCACCGAACCTCTGTCCAATTATGTGGACCATCATATCAGACCACTGGTTGAGAAGCTCCCCTCATACCTTAGAGACACTGGAGACTTCATCTCCCAACTATCTGCAGTGAAACACAATGGTGGTGACCTTATATTGGCCACACTAGACGTAGTGAGTCTCTACACCAATATCCCTCATACATCTGGTCTCAATGCTTTAAAGTGTTCTCTTGATGCCAGGACTGAAAATGTTCCCCCCACAGATTTTCTGATTGACATGTCCAGATTTGTTCTGACAAAAAACTATTTCCTACATGGCACCGATTTCTTCCTCCAAACCCATGGCACAGCAATAGACCTTATTCACAGCGTGGCCATCTTGGATTACGTCATCGCACGGGGTGGCAACGCATCTGAGCCTGCGTTACAACCCATGTAAACAATGGAGCGGTGGTCCCAAAACCTGAGTTCTGTTCCACCAATTTCTTTTGACCAAATTGATAAATGGGCAGATGACAACGTCAACATCCCCAAAAGGATTCAAAAGAATGGCTACAGTAACTGGATTGAAGGGTACATCCACGATATTCAAGGTAAATTAGGGTGCAACGTTACTGTGTACAAAGACTTGCTATCTGTGCAGTGCTTGCTCTGCCGTCATATTAACTTCACTTATCGTGATTTTTGCATGTTAATCATGAATCAATCTAACACAATTAATTTGTAATCTGACAACTTTAGTAGCGCTAACATTGCTGACATCGTCAGTTAGCTGTAAGTAGATATTGGCCACTTGTAGGTGCTATGACGTTTCCATGCTAACATTGTTTTATTAAATGGATGAATGAGCGTTATTCTATCATTAGTAGCCTACTTTTCAGATAGGTTTAACGTTGAAGGATACGTTCATATCAAATTACATAGCCTGGAAGCAATTGCTAACGCTCATTCATCCATTTAATAAAACAATGTTAGCATGGAAACGTCATAGCACCTACAAGTGGCCAATATCTACTTACAGCTAACTGACGATGTCAGCAATGTTAGCGCTACTAAAGTTGTCAGATTACAAATTAATCGTGTTAGATTGATTCATGATTAACATGCAAAAATCACGATAAGTTAAGTTAATATGACGGCGGAGCAAGCACTGCACAGATAGCAAGTCTTTGTACACAGTAACGTTGCACCCTAATTTACCTTGAATATCGTGGATGTACCCTTCAATCCAGTTACTGTAGCCATTCTTTTGAATCCTTTTGGGGATGTTGACGTTGTCATCTGCCCATTTATCAACTTGGTCAAAAGAAATTGGTGGAACAGAACTCAGGTTTTGGGACCACCGCTCCATTGTTTACATGGGTTGTAACGCAGGCTCAGACGCGTTGCCACCCTGTGCGATGACGTAATCCAAGATGGCCGCGCTGTGAATAAGGTCTATGGGTGCCACTTTCGCCCCCGACTATGCAAATCTTTTCATGGGCTGGTTTGAAAAGCAGTATGTTTACAACAACAATCCCTTTTCACATCATGTGTTGTTTTGGAAAAGATACATTGATGATATATGTTTACTCTGGACGGGTTCTCATGATGACCTCCTTTCATTCTTACAGTATCTCAACAGCTGCATGGATTCTGTTGCATTTAGTATGGAATATGACAGCAAGAAAGTCAGCTTTTTGGATACATGGGTAATCTTTAATGGAACCAATATTTACACCACACTCTTCAGTAAACCTACTGATAGAAATAGCTTGCTACACTATTCCAGTTACCACCCCCCTCCCCTCAAAAAAGGTCTACCCTATAGCCAGTTCCTGAGGGCGAGGCGCATCTGTACTAGAGATGATGATTTTCAGGTAGAAGCTCACAAACTCTTTGACCAGTTCCTGCAGAGAGGCTACCCACGAGATGTCTTGGAGAAGGCATTAGATAGAGCCTCGGAGAAAAGCAGAAATGAGTTGTTAACAAAGGATAAAGCCAAAAAACAAAAAGCATTTCCATGTGTATTCAACACTACCTGTTCACCACTAGGTCGTAACATTTGCACTATAGTGAAAAAGCATTGGAATGTCCTGTCTGTTGATGATACTGGAAAGCAGATCTTTGACTCTCTTCCCCTTTTCCAGAGCCAAGAATGTTCGGGACACACTAGTGCATCATGCAGACTCACACAGAAAACCCACCCACCAGAGACGTCTGGTCAATGCCACAGGCTTTTTCCCATGCCGCAATTGTGCTGCCTGTTCTAATGGTAAAAAGGTTAACACCTTTACCAGCTTTGTCACTAAAAAGGAATACAAAATAAAGAAAATGATAACATGCAGTTCCACTAATGTGGTCTATTTAATCATGTGCACCAAATGTGGTATCCAATACTGTGGCAAGACTAAGAGACAGTTGAGAATCAGAATCAATGAGCATAAGAGCTCTATTCGCCGTGCTGACCCCAAATCAGCTGTAGCAAGGCACTTTGCCGATGGCAATCATTCTCTTTCTGACCTAGCTTTTTGTGGCATTGATACAATTTTTCCAAAACGTTGTGGTGGTAATGTCGACCAAGCACTTTTACAGTGCGAGTGTAAATGGATCTATTATCTCAAAACATTGCACCCCAATGGCTTGAATGAAGAACTCGAAATGGCCTGCTTTTTGTGAATGTCTGTATGCACTACTAGTCCCATGGCCTATAATCTAATAATGTATATACTTACCTTTATACCTCTGGTTCATGTATAGGTATGGATATGTGATTGATTGATTGATATGATTTGTCTAACATGAGCTAGCTGTGCTGATTACCTGCCCCATGTGAGGCTCCTCCAGGTGTGCCTAATTAACACATTCACTGCCAGCCATTTTTTTTTACTGTAGGTAGGTTCTGCCAGAGGTTTTTTTTGAGGATTCTGGCTCATCTTTCAAGACCCGAGGATTCTTTTCTGCTAAGATTTTGTGAACACACAATATCTCAAAAGAACTAATAGAATGTGTGCTTTCTCTGTCTAAAAGA
>NW_028152107.1:230000-245000 GCF_964638095.1 Poromitra crassiceps
AATGATGGTCACATACCTTCCTTAGTGTATTAACGCTATTGAAAACGTAATACAAGCTTTTAACACATTTCCCACACCACAAACACTGCGCCCAGCCCAGCGATTTTACTAGGCCTAACCAAATTGCTCTTGCGCGGACATTGAAAATAAATTACTGTAATATATTAACGCTAATGAAAACGTAGCACAAGCTTTTAACACACAATGATTTTTAAACATATTTATTTCAAAACATCATTGTAAAATTCAGGGCTTTAGCCAAAGCTTCAATAACAGAGCTCAGCTGACAGTTGAACTTGCAAATGAAAAATATAAAAAATATAAAATTAAAAATACAATAGGCTACAGCACATAGGCCTAGCTTCTTCTTTTTTTGGCACAGCTATTCATTCCCCCCAGTCCAGCCGTTTGTTCCAGGCCAGTGAAGTCCCAACAATCTACAAAAACATGCAATAATATAAAATCATAGATACAAAGTTGAATCATACACAATCAATAAAGCCAAAAGTAAATGGTTAGCCTTCCCAATGGCCAAGGGCAGCATCTGTTATTCTGGCCTCATAATAAGTACTGCGTCACGACCAGGTCCTGGGGAAACTGGCAGAGGTGCTGGAGGGGCGTCGACAGGGCAGCAAAGAACCAGCAGAGAACCACACCAGCTTTGTCATGGAAGGGGGCGGAAGAAGATACACCAGGCCAAAAGAGACAACAAGGCCCTTCTCCCCTGACCACAAGTGGGACATGAGGGTTGATCTCCACAAGCAACTCCGGTTCCCCACGGAGATCACAACTACATCTCGGGCGGCTTTAGCTCAGGAGGTAGAGCGGGTCGGCCAATGACGCAAGGGTTGGCGGCTCGATCCCCGCTCCCTCCCAGCTGCTGTCGTTGTGTCCTTGGGCAAGACACTTAACCCTCCTTGCTCCCGATGGTGTGTAGGCACCCTGTGTGGCAGCCTGCCGCCATCGGTGTATGAATGGGTGAATGTAGACTACCTACTGATTGTAAAGCGCTTTGGATAAAAGCGCTATATAAATGCAGGCCATTTACCATCTCTCCGCCCTGACATTGTGGTGTGGTCCACCAAGGCAAGAGCGGTGCACCTCATCGAGCTGACAGTCCCATCAGAAGAGGGGATTGAGGCTGCCTTTGAGCGCAAGAAGGCCAAGTATTCAGAGCTGGCTGCTGAGTGCCGGGAGGCTGGCTGGAAGGCTACCATCTACCCAGTGGAGGTTGGCTGCCGAGGCTACGTGGGGCAGTCAGCCACACGCCTCTTGAGGGACGCAGGAGTGACTGGAGGGAAGCTGAGGAAGGCCATAAAAGAGCTGGCAGAGGAGGCCGAGAAGGGCAGCTTTTGGCTCTGGCTGAGGAGGAAGGACAGGAGCTGGGGAAAGAACAACTAACCCCGACAACAGCCGCAGGGGGTAACACCTATCAGCTGCAGGGGGTGACAGGGAGACGTCCCTGTCACTGCTCCGCCACCAGGAGACGTTCTAGTGATTAAAGGAGCGAAACGTTGATGAATGGTGGTTCCTAGCTGATGACCCTGCAGCTGACCCGTGGGCACCGGAGGAGGTGCGACAGGCATCAATGCAAAGCAGGAAATACCACCTACCTGTACATTAACTGAGGCGGTGGTCAGAAAGTCAAATAACTGCAACAACACCAACAACTACAGCAAGGCTGCAATGAGGATATTATTATTGAAAGACAAAATCCTACATCGCACCAAAGCATACAATGTAGCCTACCGCGGTTATTCATAATAGTTCACACAGGAGAGAAACAATTTAATTGTTCAGTGTGTGGTAAATGTTTTGGTCAAAAAGGAGAGTTGAAATCACACATGATAGTCCACATAGGATAGTCTGTTGTTGTAATGTTTAAACAGGCCTAAATAATTCACTATAGCCTACATATAGTCAAGTGTTTCTAATTTCTACACCATAGGCTACAGGCATTCAAAAAATGGATGTGTGTGTTCAGGGATGCATGAAGCTGGGGACGGGAGGAGGACAATATGAAACGATGAAGGTTGGGGTAGTAGGCTATAGTTCCTGTAAGAAATTCAAACCACTTTCACCCCTGGTGACCAGACGTCCCCGATTTTCGGGGACAGTCCCCGATTTCGGTGCTCTGTCCCAGGCTGGAGCTGTCCCCGAAAATGTCCCCGATTTTGGCCACAAAGTCAAATAATAATACTGGCAAGAAACTCGATAACAGAGCATTTGCGGCACCACAAAAGCCTGTCATTGTGCACGTTGTGCAAAGTGCTGCCTGTGTGTGACAGAGTAGATCACAGAGTAGATGTCCTCCCTCTGCCCGTGCCGTGGTTTTCCCAGGACCCAGCCGCACGCAACTGAAGCCCCAGAGGTGGCGAACGAGAGGCGGAGTCTGCTTGCTGCTTTTGCTACCGTCCTTGTTTACCGGACCCCATTCAGCGGGTTATCCATCCCAGTTGTTTTGAATAGTTAAAAGTACAGTAAAACTATCTGGTAAGTAAGTGCAGTAACTAACTCAAAACGTTTTTGCAGAGAAGTCAGTAACGTTTTTATGTACACCAAACTCCATTGAAAAAAATGACAATTTTTAACATGATTGGCGATGGATCATTGTTATCTAGTCATTAGCCTACTGTTCCCTAAATTGGCCTTCAGCCATCAAAACTTTGATAACCCCTGGTTTAAATTAAACACAATAGGTCATATTTATCTCTAGATTACAATTTTAATCATTAAAATTGCCTTTTAGTATTAACATGATTTTTTTAATTATTTTGTCAGCATTTAATATTAAATTAGCAGTTAATATGGTCATGTGGCCATTGAATACTTGAAACTGGTGAGCGACACCCTAAACTCAAGGAAAGTGTTTACTGAGGTAATAAATCACTACTGTAATGTTTTTGTTTTGTGTAAATAAATTATCCACCAGTTGGTGAGGTCAAAGAGAGAAGTTGTCCCTCTCTTCCTGCCACTCTACACAATACACCAGTAGCCTATTTCCCATGAATTACCTAGGCTGTCTAATTTGTGGTAAATTGTGCCAGATAACTAGTAACCATTGTAAACTGCTTCTTTTTCAATTGTTTCAAAATCACAAAGTTCTTCATAGATCTAGCCTCTTACTTTTGCTCTCAAAGTGCACCAGATTTATGCATTTTACTGTAAAATGTACACAATTTTCTAAAAGTCGGGGGGGCACAGCCCCCCCTGGGCCCCCCTAGCGGACCAGAAAATGTCCCCGATTTTCATTTGAGAAATCTGGTCACCTTACTGTATGATGGAGGGGGAAGAGGTAATTTCTTGCAGTGTTGAAGAGTTTGAATGTCAATAGATGTATTAACTTGCGGGCTTACACAGCTGTGTGTGTGTGTGTGTGTGTGTGTGTGTGTGTGTGTGTGTGTGTGTGTGTGTGTGTGTGTGTGCGCGTGCGCGTGCGCGTGTGCGCGTGCGCGTGTGTGTGCGTGCGTGCGTGCGTGTGTGTGTGTGTGTGTCAGTGTGTGCCTGTGTTCGCAAGTACATGTCTGATAATGAATTGATCGGGCTGAGCACATAATTGCATAGTTCCCAGCATCTCAAGTCAGTTTACTCTGATGAGTTCTGTCTAATTGTAATTTACATACAGATATCAATTTGTTGTGTATTCATCAAGAAGAAAAGAGGCAGAGAGAGAGAGCGAGACAGAGAGAGAGAGATAGAGAGAGAGAGATAGAGAGAGAGAGAGAGAGAGAGAGAGAGGAGGGGGGCGTGGGGGAGAGTAGGTTAGGGGGATTGCTGGACAGATGGAGAGAGTGTGGACGGAGGTGGGGAACGCTGTCATGTTCGTGTCACCCTCACAGACATGCATGCACAATGTAAATGCAAAACTAGTCATACACGTGTGCACAAAAATACTTATGCATTTACACACACAAACAATATTTTCTCTGTGTGTAGACTGTGTGTGTACAGTATGGGCACTCAAGACTGCAAAGTTATGTTATGTTTGGATTATAATTTAGCTCTATTTGAATAAATGTCCCCTTTTCTAAAAAAAATAAAATAAACAGTTTGTAATTCAAGACCTAAAGGCGTATGAATGTGGTTCTTTCCAACATTGTAATGAACTCAAAAGGGTCATGTGACTGAAACCGATCAAGGACAGTACAGGACACATAATACTGTGGTGTGGAAGCTGAGAGATGGAGGGAGGACCAACTAGTCTTGTTTTGATCTCACAAAGGTGGTTCACTTTTAACCGGGGTAGATCATTGGTAACCAGTGTTGGGGGTAACTCGTTACAAAAGTAACATATTACATGTAATATATTACTTTTAGTAGTAACTCAGTAATATAACTTATTTCAATCATGAGAGACCAGAGGGTAGAATTTAACAAGCGAGCTTTATTCACAAATGGCATGGCGATTAGATCTATGGCATGAAATGGCATGGCAACTAATTCTATGGCATGGCAGCATGGCAACTAGTTCTTTGGCGTAATGACTCCGTGGTAAGATGCCTCTCTTCTTGTTGGCGAGAGAGGAGGGCATCTGCTCGGACTAGGATAGAGAATCCCCCCCCCGTGGAAGATTCTTCGGAAGTCAAGACGTTGCTGGTGGACTGGGGAGGTGGGTGGGGCGAAACACAGCTTCAGAGGATGGGATACGATCAGCCCAGGTACAGCTACCATGAGGTGAAGGATCAGGGAAAGAGGACGATGACGCGCTGAGCATGGCTATAAGTACTGCCACGTCATAGCCTCGGCATTGACGGCATTACCGACGTCATATTGGCAAGTTGAGGGGCTGATTGGCTGTTGAGGATGGGGTGATGAGTCACACGTCACAGCGGACGTCACACTAGGATTACGCTTGACTTAGGCTGGGAGCTGATGCCTATTGTGATGTGAGGCAGCTTGTCTGGTCTTCATCTTGAAACTAGGTCGAGACCAACATTACTTATAGGATTTCAGTAATATTATACCAGTTACTTTGTCAAGTAACTCAAGTTACAAATTGAGTTACATTTTATTCAATCAAAGCACATATTTAAAAAAGATACAATCATTTCCTAATCAAACTGTGTGTTTGTATGCAAATAACCACTATACATGACAATAACAAAGGAAAATAATAACATTTAGAATTTTGGATTGTTTCCACTGACTTCAAAGGCGGTTTAAATGATTTTCCGGGATTGTTCAGTGGCAACAATGTCATTCTGCTGCTGCTGTTGTTTTGGTTAAAGTAATGCAAAAGTAGTGTAATAAGTAATGAGTTACTCTACAGTGTAGAATCTGTGTAGAGTCTACACAGGCAGTAATATTGTAAAGTAACTTATTACTTTCAAATGAAAGTAATAAGTAATATGTAGTATATTACATTTTGAAAGTAACTTGCCCAACACCGTTGGTAATCTACTGGACAGCTCATTTGCTTGGGAGCAGCTTAAGTTCAGGCTACGGAATGTATGAAAGGCCCTTCACCTCAAGGCTGTTAGCCGGGCGACGGTGTTTACAGGCCGGTATAGAACCACAATGCTTTCAGTGATCATTTAGATCAGAGATATGATACTTTTAGGCTACAGTACATCAGATATAATGAATGTTTTGTCGCATTCCCAGGCCAGTTGACCCACTCTGGCTATAAAAGAGGTAACAGAACCAGGTAGCTTAAATTCGTTGCCCATTAAATCACAATAGTGAATGAAATTTAGGCCTACAGTTGCATATTAAGTGTGCGGAAATTCCTCCTTAGGACATAGGAGTGATGAATACACTGCACTCATATTCCCATCAGTGCAACATGAGGTGACTACTTTGTATTATTGTGTTATTATCATTGTATTATCATTGTAATGAGAACACTGTCTCAATGGTGGGTGGCGAGAATAATTGTGTGTGCTAGTGTGATTTTTCTTTTCCCAGCTGAATCCTATTATTTTTGCCACCTCAATGACCTAATTCACCCATGAATAACCCATGAGGAATAGATTTAATCTGATCTCATATCACATGGTGCTGCTCTGATTGATTGGTTATTTGTTTTCAAAACTCCGCCTCTTTCATGTGAACGCCCTCATAGCTGATAAGATAAATCCTTGGTTGACAGAGCCAGTTGATAACCAGCAAGGATTTGTGAAGCCATCTCTCACACAAAGATAGCCTGACTTCCTTGAACGCTCCTCGTGAGACGGACCCCCAGGTCACCGCTTTAAGATGTGGACCCTTTTTCTTCTCTGTGCCGTCGCTATCAGCGGTGCAACAGGTGAGAGTCAACAAAGACGCTGAACCCGCCTCCCCCTGTTACACTCTCAAGCTGTTTGGTTAACACTGCCGTGCGTCAGGTTCCCATTATGTTTTTATGCCTGTTGTTATTGTTAATGCTGCTGTTGTTGTTGTTGTTGCTGCTGATGCTACCTGTGCTAACACACCTTACCTTAGAGTCTAAGGTACAATTAAAACAACATACAAACATTTGAGATCAAGGCCCAGTTTCCCTAAAATAAGTGTAGCACTAAGATGCCATTTTCCCATTGGTTTTGAACTAGGGATTCATCGATTGTGAAATTCTGGGCCGATCTCGATACAAATTTGTTGTTGTTAAAAATAACAATTTGGCCGATATAGCAGATGCCAAAACCAATGTTTTGTTGTTGTTGTTCTTTAGTCCCCCTTTTGTTACAGGGAAAGAAATAAATCTTCATTATAAACAATTACAATATAAAGGGACAGCTCACCCTAAAATCCAAAATACATATTTTCCCTCTCACCTGCAGTGCTATTTATCAATCTATATCGTTTTGTGTTATTTGCCTGAGTTTTGGAGATATCGGCCGCAGAGTTTCTGGCTTCTCTCCAATACAATGGAACTGGATGGCACTCGGCTTGTGGTGCTCAAAGTGCCAAATAAAGAAATACATTTGATGAACTCAACAGCAATGCCTCTTCCCAGAAATCATGAGCCGGTTACTCAAGATAATCCACAGACTGAGCAGTTTCATGTAGGAAGTATTATTCTTTTGACCGAACTACACCAGCTAGCTGCTAGCTAGTTCCTACAAAAGAAAATAGTTCCTACATGAAACTGCTCATAACCGGGTCATGATTTCTGGAAAGAGACAATATGCTGTTGAGTTTTTCAAATGTATTTTTTTGTTTCTTTGAGTACCACAAGCCGAATGCCATCCAGTTCCATTGTATTGAAGAGAAGGCAGACATCTCTACAGCCAAAATCTCCAAAACTCAGGCAACTAACACAAAACGATATAGATGGATAAATAGCACTACAGGTGAGAGGGAAAATATGTATTTTGGATTTTAGGGTGAGCTGTCCCTTTAACTGTCTTTCAGCCCTTCATCACACTATTAACCTTATGTTCAGACCTGGGGGTGGGCCAAATTCTTCCGGGTCATGTTAACACTTCCGGCGGTCACGGCGCAAAATACAAAAGAACGTCAGAAGAAGACAGTTGTTTTTGTAGCGGACAGTGCAGGGGGTAAAACAAAGAACGTAGCCTACTACTTTGAGCTTGGTACACAGCAAGCAAGCGGAGTATCCGTTAGCCAAGTCAGATAACGTTATCGTCGACAATGACGAGCACTTTCTTGTAAAACATACCTGGCCTCCAACAAAGAAAGCTTCAAATGGTTTTCTCTCCTCCGAGCGCAGCTCGAGCCACTTACGTCTATAAGACCTGCAGATGTTAATGTAATTCCGTGGATTGCGAGAATTAACGAGCCAGTTACATGGCGTTGCATTCTTAGACATTCCCGTTTGCTTTTATTTGGTATGTTACATACAATTGGCAAAATTATTAGTTAATTCAGCGTTAGATGATATTGGAGCAGCCGGCCTTTTTCTTTTTTTTTAGCCGGAAGTCGTCACACGACCACACAACCGGGTCAAATGCGCGTGGCTACATAAGGTGAATATCCCTAGTCAACAAGGCTAATAGTAGCTACCACAAGCCGAATGCCATCCAGTTCCATTGTATTTGAGAGAAGGTAGCCATCTCTACAGCCAAAACTCAGGCAACTAACACAAAACGATATAGATGGATAAATAGCACTACAGGTGAGAGGGAAGATATGTATTTTGGATTTTAGGGTGAGCTGTCCCTTTAACTGTCTTTCAGCCCTTCATCACACTATAGCCCTAGTCAACAAGGCTAATATCAGTTGATGTCCTGAGTTACGGTCGATACTGTATATCGGTGCATTTTGAACCTGAGCTTGATGTCTAACCGTACCATGGTGTGACCAAGCTCCATGTAGAGAAACCATGGTGTGACCAAGCTCCATGTAGAGAAACCATGGTGTGACCAAGCTCCATGTAGAGAAACCAGGCGGTGATCATCAGTTAATGAGTTGACACTTCCCTGCCAGGCTGGGACTGGGGCTGTCCGTCAGGCTGGACGGAAAATGCTGGAAACGGACAATGCTATGTCTTCAACACAGACCCACTGAGCTGGGTGCAGGCAGAGGTAAGGTCTCTCTGAAGCTCCACTGGGTTTCACTCCAAAACATTATTCATTCACTTTAACTAGTACCTCAACACAGTATATCAATGCACGCATACACACGCATGCACACGCACGCACGCACACACGCGCACATACACACACACACACACACACACACACACACACACACACACACACACACACACACACACACACACACACACACACACACACACATATATATAATTTATTTACATTGATTTATTACCTTACTCTTTAATATTACCTCAATAAATAAATAAAGGATTATTTCATACTCAAAAGTATTGGATAAAAAAAAAAAAAAAAAAAATCTGCTTGACTAACTGTTGTCTTCCCCTAAACTGCCAACTTTACAGCTGATGCTCACCACCATGAACATTACTGTCAATATTTTTGCCTTCAAAGCTGTGTTCTCTCTTGTTTTACAGCGCCATTGTTTGACCTTAGGTGGCAACCTTGCCTCCGTCCACAGCTTGAAGGAGCACCAGTTCATCCAGGAGCTGGTGAGGAGCGTCACTGGAGGTTCCCCCCATACCTGGATCGGTGGCACTGATGCCTTTCAGGTATAGCAAACTCATCCGTTTATCAGTCCAGAGACAATCTTCAGTACAGCCACCATCCTAGTCATCAACATCAGATCATGATCTTCATCAACGGTGACAGTCAATGACAATGTTCATTAAAAAAACTTGGCTGCAGCAGGTACAAAGGACTTCCTGAATGATCTCTCTGAAAATATAGTAGATTGGATGACCCTCATTTTGCATAATTATTTCTTACCCATTCTTTACTCCATGATCATTTCTAGCGAGTCAGGGGTCAAGCCAATAATGGATCCTGCCTTCGTGGTCTGATTATTGATTATTGATCTTTTTCCTGTCCTCTGAGCTTAAGCCACACCCCCAACAGACAAGGGTATAAAATAGGAGGACACTTGCTAAAACGCTTTGATAAAACATGTGAAGGGGTGACCTGCTGACAGCAAAAGACACGAAGCTTCCTGAGGAAAAACAGCCTGGAATGGGCCCTTTTAAAGATAATAATACATTAGACTTGTATAGCGCTTTTCTAGGTACTCAAGGGTGCTTCACACACAGGTTAAAAGATGGCACTGGTGTTGTCTGTCCAGCCTAGCACAAGGACACCGAGGTACTTATAAGAGGAAACCACCTCAATGGCCTAATCTGTGAGTCAGCACAGCCTTTTTCTTTCTAAAATCAATAATAAGCTGCTTGGTCTTACTTATATTTAAAATGTCATATCATTTGACAAAGCCATCTACTTCCTGTTGGTATGCTACAGGTGGCCATCTACTTCCTGTTGCTACGCTATAGGTGGTTGTCTTTGAGAACGTAGCCAACGAGTGCAGAATCACCTGAAATTGTTTGCAGCGCAAAAATACATCAGGCAATTTCAACAGCTACAACTTTGTGCCAACAAGTTACCAACAATAACAAGTGATTCAATTTCTCTGCTACTAAATAATAATAAAGTAATAATGCATTTTATTTGTACTGCACTTTTCATTCACAAAGAATCTCAGAGTGCTACAGATTTAAAAGCATAACAAACAGACAATACACCAGACAATAGTTAACATGAAAAAGGTTAGCACGAGAAAGCCTTCCTAAATAAAGAGGTTTTTAGGCCTGTTTTAGAAGAGTCCAGAGCCTGTGCTGCCCTTGGTGGTTTGGAAGGCTGTTCCACGTTGTGGGTGAGTACTGTAGCAGGACTTTGTATGGGCCCTGAAGGAGACATGGTGCCAGTGGAATAAAAACAGATTTGCTGTTATGTGTTCTTCAGTGGCGGCCGGCCACTAGAGGGCGCCAGGGCGCCGCCCCACCTACTTTGTCCACATGAAGAAGAGGGAAATAAAACGTTATAGGCTATATATATATATATATATATTTTTTATGAGCGAGGTGAATATTAGATAGTGAGTATATAATCTGCAATAAATATGTAGACTCATAATTATCTACATGTGTACTGTTTTTGGGTCAATATTTTCTTGCACCGAATTGCCACGGACGCCGTCCGAGGACTTCCGGTTTGCTTCCGCTTTCCACCAGTGCAGATCATTAGAGTATCAGGATCTGTGTAGTTGCACATGCGCTGTTCACTCTCAAAAACAAAGAGATTTGGAAGGGCTCTGGGCGCACGTATCTATCGACCGGGTGGAGGTGGGGTCAGGTAGAGTGAGTGTCGTGACGTAGGCTAGGCTACGTAGATGGGTAGCGACTAGGGGTGTCACGATACACTCAGTTCACGATACGATACGTATCACGATACTGGGTTCACGATAACGATACGATACGATACGATTTTAACAATATTTTTTTAAACTTGAATAATGACAATATATGACTGGAAAAGTAGTATTTTATTTGAAATGCACAAATACAAAACATGCTGTTGTGGGAAATTGTTATTACAATAACAACTAGAAAAAACATGAGATTGGAGATAAGGCTTATCTTGAAATAGAATGAGTTACACCGTCACTTAGATTTACTTTGAACTAAAAGGTTTCTCAGCAGTATAAATTCTCATTATGCATCTTCAGTTTTTCTTCAAACTCAAACAACAAGACTTTTCTTAATCTATTTTTTATGCATCTTCAGTTTTTCCTGTCAAGTAAACAGTTTTGCCAGAAACTCAATTGAATGGTTTCTCTCCTGTATAACTTCTCATGTGTCTCTTCAGAGACTTGTTCAACTGAACTACTTTCCACACATTGAACTTCAACAAACAAAGACGTTTCTTAGTCTATTTTTTGAAAAAAAAAAAAAAAAAAAAAAAAAATATCGCGATATGAGATTTCATCTCAACGATACATGTTGTGACGTTTTACTATCGTGAAATTTCGTGGGACGATATATTGTGACACCCCTAGTAGCGACCATAGGGTAGCGACGCAGTATATATAAACACTAGTAGCAGTCCCCCGCCGATGGCTTTGCAGCACGCGCGCGAAGCAAAGAAGTTTGTTTTCAACTGCCATAAAACACAAAAGACGTTTTGCAAGAATGGAGAAAGAAAATTCTGTGAAGTCACTCAAAACGACGCCGTTTGAAAGACGGACTTTACAGGAGAAGCATCGAGTGAAAGAGCTTGGACCAGATCACCCTGAGCTTGCCATTAAACAACAGGCTACAGACAGAGGAAAATACACTCAGGTCTTTTTCAGACGTTTCTAGTAGCTAGTAACGTCCGTTACTACTTGCTTGATTTAGGGCTGGAGTGGACGATAATTCAATAGCCTATTATTGTTGTCTTTCATTGGAATCATCGTGATGATATGAAGTTATTTTAATAGTGACATTTTTGCTGTCTAAATTGTTGATGACAAACAAATGTTACTTAAAAACTGATCAAATGAGGTATGGCAGGAATATTATTTGAAAATATTAGGTTTGTTTGACATCACCATTCAGTTCAATGAGATGAACACTGATTTTGCATACGTGAAACATAGATATTGATATTGAGAAGAATCCTTATGATTATCATATTGATTTCAACCCCATCGTCCACGCCTATATATAGCCCTCCCTGGACAACAATGCACCAGCCGCTACTGGTGTTCATTCATGTTTCTGTACTCTTATCAGGATGCTGGCAGCGCTGTTGTGCATCCACGGCAGGATCGCTTGTGGTTCTGGAGCGACGGTTCCAGGTTTGACTATGAGCTCTGGCACAGTGGAGAGCCGAACAACCACCGTATACGAGAACCATGTATTGAGATGAACTTTGGAGGTAGAACAACACGCACCCTATCTAGTGTCACATCGCATTTTTGGTTTCATCTGATCTAAAAACGGTCTCCTTTGTAATTCACAGAGTTGGGGATTTGGAATGACCAGTCATGTGGAGATCCGAATCCTTTTGTGTGTGCCAAAAAGCCGGCCTGCTAAACCTGAACCCAGGTCATGAAGAGTGAGAACAACAAATGATGGTGTATACCTGACCAGTATAGAGATGTTAAAACAGTAACAAAGCATTGTTGTAGTTGTTGATCTTCAGTTAAGTCTAAATAGGGGATTATTTGTAGACTTATTATTAGCAGTTTCAGTGCACTCTGGCAAACTTTACATGACTCGAGTCACATGACTTGGACTTGAGTCACAAATTGGATGACTTGTGACGTCACTTGGACTTTAAGATTCAATTGACTTGAAAAGTCCTTTCCCCAAAAAACAAATATTCAAAAGTTATTTGTGCCACCAATCAATTAATTTCCCTTCATTTTCCGAATCGACTAACGTTATCGCTATTAATTCCAAGAAAGTCGAAACGTCATGTCCCAGATCCACTTTGTTTGATCAAATCTGACAGCATCCAATCAAGTTGCAGGAGAGAACCATGAAGAACATTACTGTACGTTAGTGCCAGTTGGAAAAAATAAACCAAATTATAATTTGGTTTGTTTTTCGAATTTTCCTTTCGTTTGATAAACTTGCGGTGGTGAACATGACTCGAAACTCAAAGTTTAGGACTTGGGACATGACTTGGACTTGTGAGTATTGACTTGGGACTTGACTCAGGACTTGACTTGTGACTTGAGTGCAAAGATGTAGTTGTTGTCACCTGCAAAACAATGGCTTGATCCCACCTCTGGTAATTATAGTATTTTTATTCCAAGTCCTGCTACATTCCAATCAGTACAGTAGGCTACTTGAAAACGTGATAGCTGATAGTCTGTGTCATTAACAGTGGCACACACTGACTGACCGATATCTGATCTTTGAATCAATATGTTGGTTGTTTATTAGTTCAAATTCTGTTCATAAAATGTACTGTCTGCTTCTTTGACATATTCCCTGTCACTTTGCATTGTGTAGTATCTGGTTGTTGAATAAAAAGTTGATGGAGTCCTAGGTTCCTCTTATTTGAGTAGATACATGTATTTATTTACAGAGCAAGGCGGCCCTATACACTAACTATGCAAATTATGCAAGGCCCCGCCTCTAAAGTGTGTGTCAATCTTTACAACTTCGATGAGAGGATGAAACGGATCTATCCTTCTGGTTACGAAAAGAGAAAAAAAACACCATGAGAGTGAATTAGGAACAGCAATCAGGTAAACTTGTGTCCCCAATTGGGGTCGCCTGGAATGTAAATGGGGTCGCCTGACATTTCTAAAAAAACAAAAACTCTTTTTTTTTTACACCACACAGACAATTTTAAAATATGGAAGATGATTAAGGCCACTTGTGTTATATATACACAAATAACTGATCACAAAAAAGAGAACAGTGATTTTTAGTTAGATATTACCAAAGTAATAATGTATTGGGCTATTTTCAATAATGAAGACTACTTAGCAGCTAACGCCCAGTTCAGGTCATATCACAGTGCACGCCCCCTTTCTTTGAGGTTGTATAACCCATTCATTGTTATGCCTACCCCACACTACAGGATAATTTGCAAGATTATGGCCAAGATTCCCCCCTCCCGATTTTCTCGGGGGTGCTCCCGATTTGAAGCGCGTCGGGCAGATAATCTTCCCAAATGATCCTGTAGTGTGTGGGGTTCAAAGATTCACAATCGGGAAGACTGCCTCTTCCCGATTGTGAATCGGCCATATCTAACATGTTAGATATTTACAACCCGACAGGCGATTGCATCTTGAGCAGAGAGCCAGTAGTAGCTGCGTTTCCATTAGTTTTTCGCAAAATAAACTGGTCCGCGTCCACCCGCAGCCCCGCACAGAAACAAAGAACGAGGAAATTGTCATCGAGGTGAAATACCCGTGCGTCTTTGAACGGGACGGAAAACTAATGCTATACTGCAAAGCATGTAGCCTACAACAAGCGCTTAGGTCTCATAGCTTACAGACGGTTTTCGCCTGGCCGTGCACAGTAGGCCTACACCCCGACTGGACGCGGCCGTCCGCGCAAATATTAGTTAAACAAATCCTTTCAGTGCAAATGCATTATAAAAACAAAAAATAAGATTTGTTTAGAAAACGAAATGACACAAATGTATTATTATTATTATTATTATTATTATTATTATTATCATTATTACTAGCTACTACTACACCCGGTGCGCACACTGAATAGGCATTTTAAAAGTTAACGTCGAGCCCTGCTTCCAATGTGAATCTTCGGCATAATCTTCTAGTGTGTGGGGTTGCGTTTGAACAGACGCGATTGTGTGTGTGTCCCAAGATTGAAATGTTAAAAAATCGTCTCTCTCTGTCCTGTAGTGTGTGGGCTCTCAAGATTTTTATAATCTCCAAGGATTTGAAAATCCTGTAGTGTGGGGTAGGCATTAGGCTCGTCCCCTTCTCTGATGCAGTCTCCTCACCCATTCACAGTTTACCACACATGTGGCAATAACCAATCAGCCCAAGCTATTCCTCTCCAGCTGATCCCAATCACCTAATCAGCGTAGTATATCAGGGTCCATGTTTGCTATGTGCTGTGTATGTGCCATTCTCAGTTGCTGATCATCATCGCTGAAGCAGTTCTTGCCCCACCTCCTCCCCTGACCACCACCATCGTCA